>NW_001856091.1:8537-10005 GCF_000209125.1 Entamoeba dispar SAW760
TTGACTTGAGAGCTATTTGATGTAATGCATAAAATAAGTATTTTCTATTCCATACAAGAAGACTTTTAGGATCAGGATAATGATGGTACTCAGTTGAATTTTTGTGTTATCAATTAGTATGTATTCAATTCCTAAAGTACATTGGTCCTGGTCAATTGAAGGTGGAGACTCAATCTCAATCATCACTTTATCAATAATGATTTCTTTAGCATTTCTTGTCTTTGCATTTGTTTTATTTGCCGCAAGAGTAAACCGAAGTGTTTTACAAATTTCAAATTGAGTAAAATAAACTCCTGAAGCTTGACAATCATTTTCTGGAACTTGAATCGAAGAAATATCATACTTAATTCCATTATCTACTTTCTTTCCATCATCTCCTATAGAAAAGACATTAACACTTAAAGGAATTCTTTTTTTATTAACAAAGGTTCCTTTTAAAGTTATAATTCCATACATTGGTAAAATTAAACTTGTGTTATCAATTGACATAGGTCCAATATATTTTGTAAACAATTTATTATTTGAGGCAGAGCATGTATATGAATGTGGTCTAGTTGCAATATGAAATGAAATACAAATAGGAATAAATACTATTGTTGCTATAATAATATAAAACAATGTTTTTTTAACATTTCTTTGTAGTGCATTTTGTTCACTTACAGTCTTATCATCCTGATCAGTGATTTCTGAATAGTTGCTTTGAGGTGGTCGATACAGAAGATTTTCCATTTAACATTTTTTATTTTTCTTAATTTTATATAAAAATTATTGTTTTGTTTTTTAAGAAAAATTAAAAAATTTTTGTCATTAAATTCTGAAAAAAATTTTGTTATTTTTTTTTTTTTCTTTTTATCATTTACCTTCAGAAATATTTCATTAAAGTCATTATTTTAATCAACAAAAGAACTACCTTTGTTTGGAAATGAAGACACCTTTTTGTGTATTATCTTTTAATAAATTCTGTTATGTATTTTTCTTCAGGACTTTATAATATTTAATATACCAAAGAAAATTTGTTATTTATAAACAAGAATAAACACCTCTCCTTGGTTAGAGTGTCTAATTATATTAATGCAATAATTAATTCTTCTTTTTTGAAAAAAAAAACAAGATTACATATTAAATAATTATTTTATTTTCCATTAAGTGGATTAAAATACAATCAAAGAAGTTTCAAATCGTTTTTATATCTTCAAGAATATTTATAATATATTTCAAATTAAAAGAAAAAAATTATTTAATAATAACAATATTGCTAATAATTATTATTTAATACTAGACATAGAATGTAAGAATTAAATAATTAAAAAAAACTTAATGTGACAATACATAAAACTCATTTATTGAATTTTTATAATCTAAAAGAATATCAAAATACTTATAATATTTTATACACTAGTCAATTCTTATTTTTTATCATATTTGTAATAATTCCTTTTAATAAAAAATATGTCTTATATAAAACTAA
>NW_001856090.1:0-1369 GCF_000209125.1 Entamoeba dispar SAW760
CTATCATTTCTTTGACTTCTTTTATTTCATCAAATTTATCTCATTGAATTTTATCATAAAGGTACTTTACTTATGTAATGATTTTATTTTCATATCTTCTTCCTTTCATATATTCTCTTGATACTTTCTATTTGTTATTATTTTCTATTATTATTGGTCAGATTCTTTTCTCTTCAACTATAAATTAATATTAGTGTATTTTTATATTTTATTTGTTTGTTGAGAGTGTTAAAATATTTATTATCAATCAATTCTTATTTTTCATAATACTTTTATTATTGATTTACATTCTATGTGATTTTCTATATCGCTGTTTATTTCTTTTTAATATATCTTTTGGCTGTTTTATTCTACTGACAATTTAATATTATTACATTCATTTTCATTATTTATATTGTTATTTCTCACTTTTATTATATTTTCTATTTCTTCTTATTTTTTTGTTTAATTTTTTATTTATCAAATTTATTCATTTCAATATAACATTTCAATTATTATTCTATCTTTTTATTTCTTGTGTTTTCTTGTATGATTATCATTTCTTGTTTGGTTATGTTATATTTAATTATCAATTAAATTATTTATTTTTATTATTATCTTTCATTTCTTCCTTTTATTCTTCTTTTTCTTTCTATTGAAAATAAAAATGTTTTCCTTCATTTATACAATGATTATCTTTATCTTTTACAATTAACATATCATCCATTTTATTTATTTTTCTATCTTTGATATTAATTATGTTATATTCTTTATTCTTTGACTATATGTGTATTCTGTTTCAATCGTCATATTTAAATCAAGTATTATATTCAATACTTTTCTATTTGTCCATTCTATTAGTTGTTTGGTTTCTTCTATTGTACAGATTCCTCCTATCTTTTTTTAAATTTTCTCGTTTCCTTCTTCTTTTTCTCTTCTTCCTCTCTAAATGATCATTATCGTGTTCCTACTTCGTTCTCTTATTAAATCTTTTTTAACTTAATTTCTTCTTCTAGTACTTTAAATTTATCTTCTTTATTCATTTCTTCAATTAAAATGATTGTATTGATTAATTCATTCCATGTTTTACTTAGTATTTCTTCATCGGAATTACTTTCTTCTATTATTTCTATTGTTTTAATTGTTTCTTGACTTTTTTCTATTATAATTTTCTTCTTTTTGTTTCATTCTATCAATTATTTTCCTCTTTTAATAGCTTCTGAATATATTTCATTATCTTGTATTTCAAATATTTTATTTTTAATACATCCTAAATAATAATGATAATGTTTATGAATATCATCAATTGATTGTTGAATATTTGGAAGTGTTTCTATTTCTTCTTTAAAGAATTGAGTGTTCTTGTTTATTAACTCTTCCATTTTAATTA
>NW_001856089.1:0-2518 GCF_000209125.1 Entamoeba dispar SAW760
TCTTTATAATGATATATTATTTAAATTAT
The DNA here is from genome assembly GCF_000209125.1 of Entamoeba dispar SAW760. Taxonomy (NCBI): domain Eukaryota; phylum Evosea; order Mastigamoebida; family Endamoebidae; genus Entamoeba; species Entamoeba dispar. The sequence goes on from NW_001856089.1 coordinate 30, forward strand.
TTTGTTATATCACATTGATTATTTAATGATAGAATTTAATGATATAAGATTAATATAATAGATATAAATAAAATGATGAATATTGAAACAAACATTTAAAATCAAAAATAAATAATAAGAAATAAGAATATAATATAAATAATAAAGAATAAAGAAAAGAAAGATAATAAAAGAAATAAATATAAATCAAATCAAATGATAATAATAAAAACAAATGATAAATAAATGATAAATAAATATTAATAATCAAAAATATATTAAATATTAAAAATTAAATTTAAATCAAATCAAAATAATCAAAACAAGAAATGAAAATAAGAATCAAATGAAAATAAATAAAATAGAAAAATTAATAAATAAAGAAATAATAAGAATAAAGAAGAATAATAAGAAAGAAAAGAAATATAAATAAACATAATAATAAATTAAAATAAAATAAGAAATGAAAAAATACAATAATAATAATAAATAATAAAAATATGAAAGAATAAATATAATAATAATATAAAATGATAATATTAAAGAAATTATTAAAATATAAAATAAAGATAAAAGAAAACAATAAAATATAAAATAAATTCATTTTAATATAAATCATTTAAATAATTAAACAATAAAACTATTCTATAATAATGAAATATTTCATAAATATAATAAAAATGAACAAATAAAAGAATAGAGAAAAATAAATAAAATAATAATAAATAATAAATAATAAATTAAAATAATCAATATATTAAAAATAAAAAAAGATAATAAATAATATATATAAATAAAAATTATAAAAATAAAAAAGAATAAAATAAATTATATCAATAAAATAATGTTAAATAATTTACATCAATAAATTAAACGCTTTTTTATTTCATATTTCTAATTTCTATAATAAAAAATGCATCATTTATTTCATCATTATTTTCATCTTTTATTATCTCATTTTGAATTATTCTTTTTTATCTTCTTTCATTTTATAATCTCAACATTCTACTTTTATTCTTTTCATCATCTTCTACTTCTTAATTTCACTTTTTTCTTTTATATCATTCTTTCTCTTCATTTTTCTCTTATTTCCTTTTTTTTCGTTGCCGTTATTCTTTATAAACATTTTATATTCTATTTCATTTAAATATTAACTTGATTTGTATTGTTTCATAATGATTAATAAAATATTCATTTAACAATTTAATCAAAAAATATAATCTCTTTGATAATTAACTCCTTTCTTTCATTGTTTCACTTTAAATTACTTTATTATTCTTTTTACTTATTGTTTAATTAAAATATATTCAATAAACATGATTTGATTATTAAATTGTTTGTGTTTAAATTTATTTAATGTATAATTCATTCATTCAATAATTCTCTCATCACCATTTGTTAATACCTGTTTATATTTTTCTTTAAATGACTTGAAGATACAATTTCTTGAATTTCTTCTTTTTCTGTAATGAAAGAACAAATGAAACAAATAATTTTAAATATCACTTTAGAATCTACAAGTGTTGTTATTTGATTTTTTAATACTTTCATATTTACATCATTTTGATAAATACCATGTTGTCCAATAGGGTTGTTTTGAACAATAGATTGTAAAATCCTCCAAACAATAAAAATAATATCTTCATTTGTTATTTCTAAATGAACTTTACCTATTTCATATTTCCATTCATTTTAATGAAATCTTTCCCTTTGTCAATATTTTCTACTAACTCTTCATGATTATTTATTTTTTCTTTGAGTTCTTCTGATTTTATTTCTGTTTTTTCACTTTTAGATTTCTGAGTTAAATATTTATCACTCTTCTCTATGATTTTGTACATTAATTTACCATCACTCTCAATAGATTCAATTCCCATTTTTAACATTTCAATATCTTCTTTTGATGCTTTCCATTTATTATCTTCTCCTTTAAACCCTTATGAATGACAGAAATTTATCCATCATTCATATTTTCAATTTCAACTGTTTTCCTTGTTGATTCTTTCCATATTTTTCTGTCTTGTTGGTTGTCGTGTGAGTCAGCCATGAATACTTCATTTCAGTTGATGGGTAGTATTTAAGTAAATAGATATTGAATAGTGATGTATTTTTACAATGTGAATACGTGTTGTCACGTTTATTGTTTTTAAATAACACAATTTATTCATTTTTTGTTATTTGATTTCATTCTTTTTTAACTTATCAAATACTTCATTATCAATTACATCTATCTTTCCAATTATTCCATTGAATACACTGAATCAACACAACAACAATGTGGTGATAGTAATAACATTATTCATGAATCTAAGATGAAAGTATTTTAGAATGATTAAATACAATTGAAAAGACACTTTCTACATTACCAAAAACAATTGAGGATATTATTTCATCTTGTTTGAACAATTATCTGATTATGTCTGACGATTATGTCAATTCTATGAAAAGACTATCTCAAATGATCAACAAAATGAATCATTCAATATCTTCAAATGAAAGAAAGACATTAA
>NW_001856089.1:2618-5116 GCF_000209125.1 Entamoeba dispar SAW760
GATTATCAAATTGAATACTCACTTCTAAATCAATTAAATTCATTAGATTCATAAACATACACTAACTATGAATATAAAATAACTTAAATTCAATATAAAACAATTTAAATGAAATTGTAACACATTTACATGAGTGATATGTCATTAGTCAATCTCAAGAAATGATAAAAACATACAAAATACCAGTTGATTCAATCAAACAAATATTTTATTTTTTTTATGTTTGAAATTGTTATTTTGTTTTCTTTTTATTTTTTCTCTTTTCTTTTTTTGTTTTTTAGAAAATATTTTTAATTTTTTGATATTTATCTTATTTTTATTCTTTTCATTATATTCTCTCCTTCATATCATTTATTTTAATTCTTTATATATTTTGATTAGTGTCATTATTTTATAGATATTTTCATCATATATTCTTTATGAATTGATTCTATTCTTATTATTTAGTATGATAGTATATGTTAATAAAATTAATATAATAAGAAAAGAATGTGTAGTACATATTAAATATGGAAATGTTAAATATCCAGTGTTTATGAGATGAATGAATAAACAAATAATGAAAGTATTAGAATTAACAAATGAACCAATAATTTATTCTATAAAAATTGATGAATGTATTGGACAATTAAAACATAATGGGTTATATAACACTTTTCTTAATAGAATCTTTCTTAAAGAAAAGAAGATGATATAACAAGACAATCAAAGAATATGAGAGAATATATTTCAATAGAAAAAATGATAAAATCATTCAAATGTTATAAAAATTAATCTTAATTAATTTTAATAACAACAAATATCTTTTTTAAAAGTAAAATAATATGAATAAATAAAAGTACAATATGTTATAGAAGTAAAATACTTTAATGTAAATTAATTTGTTCTAATTTTTAAACTGATATTTTTAGTATGAAAATATCAATCAAATTATTTAAATTATCAAATATGTTTTCAACATAAAATTTATTCAGAATGTATATGTTAAAATTTATTATATTTTTTAAACTAACATAAATCTAAATCTATTATTTATCATCATATCATATTTTATACTAATAAAAATCTATCAAGTATTCTCTTTTCAAATTATTCTATCTTCGAACAACTGAAGTGAATATTCATTAGATTTTTCAATAATTCTTGTAAATATGAAGAAATATTAAAAAATTATTTATGTTGTATAAAATTTTTTGAACAAAAATAATCAAAAAACAATTATGGCAAATTATTTTCTAATTTGAATAATTTACCATAATTGTTTTTGATTGTATATAGAAATGTTCTATTACCATTTCTACTGTTCTTTCATCAAAAATATGATTCTTCAATTGTTTGTCATTCCTTTAATTTTTTATTAATATTGATAATTTAAATAATAATAATAAAATCAAAATAAATAAAAAGTAGATAATTAAATGTTAATAATTTTAATTTATATTATTCATTATTCAATGTAGATTAATGGTTTTTAACAATGTATTTTCATTATCTATTAGTTTATTCTTTGGTTTTATTTGTTGAAATATGATAATTTCATTTTCTCTTTTATTTGATGTGGAATAGAATATTTTAAATATCTATTATTTAAATATTCATTATTTAATTTCTTTTTGATTTTGATGAATATTAAAATTATTCTTTATTTTCTTATTTTAAGGAGAGTATATAATTATTACTGTATTGCTATGGGTTAATATTCTTTTTAGAATCAACCACTAAACCCTTTTTCTTTGATAATCTTATATTATTAAATATATTTGTATCATATTAAGTAATAATAACATCTTTATAAATACCCATTCGTTTATTGTCAATGATATTCTGTCATTGTACAGAATAAACACTGTTATTCTTACAGTATTGATTAAGATGTTTTTCTAACCAAATACAACATTATAACCAGTCCATAACTGGTAGATTTGAATGATGATAATAATTTAGTGTTGTGTGTGGTATCTCTGACGTACTATATTCGATCAATAATGAATAAAATATAAAATAAAATGAAATATTTAATAATTATGAATTTATTAAAAATAAAAATAAATAACATTTTATTTTATTTCTTATTATTTATTGTTTTTTATAATAAACATCAATTAATAAAAATAGAATGATGATAAAGAATAAAAAAGAAGAAATTAAAATATAAAAATAAAAGAACTAATAAAAACAACTAATAAATAATAAATCAATAATGAAAATAGGATATAATGAAATAATGATAACATCAATGTATTTTGATGATATTAAAGATTTTATTAATTTAGAAATTGGAATTAAAAGATTTCAAGGAAACATGGAACGATTTCATTTTAATCCAATTCCATTAAATGAATATTCAAGAAAATTGTTTCCTAATATTGAAACATTTCATATTTATAATAAATATGATGATAAAATATTTAATGATGGAAAAATATTTAAATATGTAATATGGTATCAAGTAGAATATTGGAGATATTTATTTGAAAAGAACAAGGAAATATCTGTAA
>NW_001856089.1:5216-7670 GCF_000209125.1 Entamoeba dispar SAW760
GTGAAATAGGATATGGATGTTTTTCACGATGTTCATCATTAAAATCTATTAATATTCCATCTTCAATTAGTTTTATAGGAGAATGTTGTTTTGAATACTGTTCATCGTTAAAATCAATTAATATAGATAATCTACAATATATCAGTGAAAAAAGAATATTTATGAATGAACCAGTGTTAATTAGTATTAAAATACCAGAAAATCTACAAATAATCAATGGAAAGAATATTGAAAAGAAAGATATTAATGAATTTATTATTCCATCTTCAATTACTAAATTAGGAGAATATTGTTTTTATCAATGTTCATCATTAACATCAGTTAATATACCATCATCAATTACATCATTTGGAATTGGATGTTTTTATGGATGTGGATGTGAAAAAGAATTAAAGAAAAATAAAACAATACCAAGAAATTGTTTTAAATGGTGGTTAATGAAGTAAAGATACAAAAAATGAAATACAATATAAATTGAAGTAGAAATAAATTATAATTGATTATCATTTATATTATTATTATCTTTTCTTATTTATTCTTTTTGATATTATTCTTTTTTATTGTGTTAAAATATTTATTATTATTTATTGTATATGTTTATTATTTCTTATATCTTCTATTTTATCATATTTATTTATTATCTTTTATATCTTTATTATTATTTTATTATGTTGATTATTCTTATATTCTATATTTTAACTTATGGTTTTCTATTATTAAATATAAATTAAATGAATTTGATATTGTAGATAAATAAATATCAATTTTATTAATCTATTTGTATTTATATAATATAAATATCAATAAAATTAAATTATAAGTTAAATTAAATGAAATATGAATATGAATAATATTAATATGAAATGAAATAATTAAATAATAAGAATATATTTAAAATATAAATATCAAATACATGAATAAAATAATTAATATAAATAATAAAATATAAATCAAAATAAATAAATAAAATAAAGAATAATAATCAAATATTAAAACATGAATATGTATTTAATCAAATATATAAACATATATTAATTACATATTTTAATAAATTTAATGAAAATTGATTTTAATATATATCATAAATGTATATTAATATTAATATATTCTTATATTAAATTATTGATTTATTTGTTAATATATAAATAAATGAATAGAATTAATATTTATATTATATTTTATATCATAATATGTTGATTAAAAAATAAACAAGTATTTTATAAATGAATATATTTCATTTAATTATTTTATTATTATTTCTTATTATCGAATTTTATAATTTCTTATTATTTCTTTTTATATTATTATTCTCATTTGATATATTATTATTGAATTAAATCAATAGAATAAAATGATAATGATGAATAATGATAATAAAATGATAATAAATATTAATAATAGATAATGAAAATCATAAGAATATAAAAGAAATTATATTTAATGATAAATAAGAAGAATGAAAATAATATAGAAAAGAAATAATAAAATATAAAATGATTTTATAATTAATTTTAAATTAATATTCAATAAAAATGAATAAGAAGAGAGAATAAATAAAGAAATGATAATAAAGAAATATAAATGATTATAAAAAGAAATTAAATATATGAAGAAAGAAAACAAGAAATAATAACAATGAATTGTTAAATAATATCTATATTTCTCATTTTATATATTGAATAAATTGTGATATTTTATTAGTTAATTCAATTATTAATTATTCATTATTTGTGTTATATTTTCTATTGATTATCTAGAATTATTCATTACTTTTATTTTATGTTCTTTATATTATTCTATATCATCATTATTATATATTATTGATATTATTCTTATTATTTTAATGGTTTCATTCTTTTCTATTAATTCTCTATCATTTATCATTTTGTTTATTAATATAATCTTTGTTTCTTTAATTCTTTCTTTTCTTCTTTTTCTCTTTTTCATATATTTTCATTTCTCATTATTTCTGTTTTTTATCAAATAGTGAATATCATATTATCTTTCTATCTATTATTCTATCTTCTATCTTCTTTTTATTACTTCTTTTTATTTTTGATTGAAAATATGAGATTAATTAAAATGATTATAATTCAATAATATGTGAATAAGAGAATAACATAATTATCAATATTAAATAATTGAATGATTTAAGAATAAAGAATATATTGATAAATAATATCAATATGAAAATTAACATAGAATGAATTATAATAATATAATGTTTATTATTTAATACTTCATTATTAAATCATTATTCATTTATATTTAAATCATTTCACTTTCATTATTACTTTAAATATATTACTTATTATTATAAATATCATAATATCATTTATAGAAACAAATCAATATAATAATAAAAGATAAAATAAGAAATAAGAATAAAGAGAAATAGAGAAGATAAATTAAATGAAAAGATAGAAGATATTAAATAAACTATCAAATAAAAGA
>NW_001856088.1:0-1024 GCF_000209125.1 Entamoeba dispar SAW760
TACAAGAATAATAATTATGAATAAAGAAAAAATAGAAGAAAACAAAGAAATAGAATAATAAATGGACTATATGATTTTGAAATAATTGGTTAAACATGAATGGAAATGTTTGAATAAAAGAAATAAGAATAAAGAAGATAAATTAAAATACAATAATAAATTCAATCAATGTATTAGTAAATACAGAAAGTATAGAATTAATCAGTGATTAAAAAATGAAATTAACAACTAAAAGAATTTAAAAATGTTGTAATTAAAAACGTGAAAGATAGTATTGAACACTGTTTCTATCAAATTCAAATATATTTATGATCAAAATATCATTATTAATGTGATTAAATCTACAAATAATACAAACAATTTCTATTAATATGTAATTGATCACTTTATTTATTTATTTTAAGTATCATAGGAACCAAAATAAGTGAATAAATTATATATATAAATAAAAATTATAAAAATAAAAATGAATAAAATAAATTATATCAATAAAATAATGTTAAATAATTTGCATCAATAAATTAAACACTTTTTATTTCATATTTCTAATTTCTATAATAAAAAATACATCCTTTATTTCATCATTCTTTTCATCTTTTATTATCTCATTTTGAATTATTCATTTTTATCTTCTTTCATTTTATATTCTCAACTTTCTACTTTTATTCTTTTCATCTTCTTCTACTTCATAATTTCACTTTTTTCTTTTATATCATTCTTTCTCATCATTTGCTTTTTTTTCGTTGCCGTTTGTCATTAATTTCTTAATTTTTCAAATTATAAACATCAAAATATAATTTATAACAAAATTGTCATTATTATGGAAATTATCTTTTTATTTTCTAACTTTCTTCTATTATTATTAATAAGTTGTACTTGAATATTTTATTTCTGTTTTAAATCTTTCATTTCTCTTTCTATTTTATTATTTATTTTGAAATAAAATTAATTTGAAACATTATTATTGAAATAAATATAAGAAGATTAAAGAAAGAATTAATCAAAAGAGAAAATGAATAAAATA
>NW_001856087.1:0-1111 GCF_000209125.1 Entamoeba dispar SAW760
TATTCAATATGTTATTAAGACCACAGTTGAATGTTCTAAGCGGTTTGTGTCCAAATGACATTTTCATTTCAGTACTAAACATATCAGCAGCAATACGAATATTTTCTAAGTCTTTTAATAATAATACAAAGTCATCTAATACAATAGTTCTATGATCAAGCTCTGTCTCTTCCTCAGATCTATCAAATCCATCACTGTTAGTACTGGCAGCAGTTCCAAACATAATTAATCTAATGAGTATATCAAGATAGTATGGTCATTAAATAGTATTATAGTTTCATGATTAGATTATCGTTATAATTTTGAGATTATAGAATCAATATTAAAAATTTTACTATTAAAAAAATAATCCAGAATTACAAACAATGTAAAACGGGAAAATGGTTTTACAAAAGATGAAAGAATGAAAATACAAAAATTGTAATACTTCATAAAATTGAAAATACAGAAAGTGTAATACTTCAAAATACGAAAAGAATACCTCAAAAGAATGTACCCAGATGTCAAAAAAAGATGAATTCCATATTCTAAATATAAATATAAATATTGTTATATAAAACATAATCTATTTATATATAAAAGTGTTATATAAAACATAAAACATAGAAATGTTATATATCCCAAAAGGACCAAAATTTCCCACTACGTACTACATGATGCTATCACACTATCGTCAAATTGTACCATAAAAAAATTATTATAAAAAGAAAAAAATAAAATAAATTCTAATTTAAGAAAATTAAAAAAATTAAAATAAAAAAATTAATTATATTATATTAAATAAAAAAAAAATAAGAAATAATAGATATATCCACAATTGGATTTTATGAATATTGAGAAGTGATTGTTTCAGTTTCTTCAATATGCTCTATTTCTACAATAGAGTTCACTTCTAACATATGAGAATTAGAAGTTCCTCTTCTAATGTGTTGCCAGTGTTAAATATGTAAAATATTAAATATTTCATGTTTTTAATAATGATTATTCGTAGTATTTTGGGGAAGTCAATTTGTAATTTTAGTGTTTTTAATCTTATTACTGATTCTTTATGTATCAACCCATTGATTGTTAATATCATACGTATTATTTCTACATAAATTATTTTTCTATT
>NW_001856086.1:0-1020 GCF_000209125.1 Entamoeba dispar SAW760
ATATCATAGGGAGAGAAAATACATGATTCTTAGTATGCGATGAAAAGAAAAGACCAAGTGATAAAATGATAATGTAAAAGGTAGAAGAATACAGCAATGTGTGAGGCTAGTCTTAAATTATTCAGAGTGTAACTAAAAGAAAAATTATATTTAAAAGAGATAATTTAGATTGAATTCAGAACGAATGCTGAGCCAGAGAGAGTGAAAGCCTCGTCAATTTAAATATATTTTGAAAAGAATATAGTTTAGAAAAGAGTAAATTTATTTGGAAGTATAAATCGAAAAGGTGATAGTATTCATCAAAGTCTAAATATTACAGGAAAACTGATAGCAAAGAAGTACTGTGAAGGAAAACTTAAAAGAACTTTGGAAAAAGAGTGAAAAGAGCTTGAAAGAGTAATATGTGAACGGATAATTTATAAGAAAAATAGTAGAATGTATTATAAATAAAAATATAAAAAGATTAGATATATAAGTAGTATATTTAATAAGATTGTATTGAAATTTGTAATATAGGAAATTATTAAGAGCAAGAGAATTATTTCATTTATAGTGATTATTAATAAACGAGAATATTAAGAGAAATCTTAGTATTTAATTGTGAATTAAAAGTAAAAATCCAATAATAATGGAATGATAAAAGCTATTTAAGGTAAGATTAATACATTTAATCCCGAGAATAGAAACTCTTGAAGAAGTAAATTATCTACCCGTCTTGAAACACGGACCAAGGAGTCTAACATGGATGCGAATGAGAATAGCAGGAAAGCTATAACATGAAGAGAAAACGAAAAACTATGAGAGTGTAGAAATACATTTAGCAATAGTATCTTTCAATAGAAGAAGTAAATATGTTAGGACCCGAAAGATGGTGAACTATACTTGAACGGATTGAAGCCGAAGGAAACTTTGGTGGAAGATTCACGCAGTGTTAACGTGCAAATTACTTGTCATATTTGAGTATAGGGGCGAAAGACTCATCGAACTATCTAGTAGCTGGTTCCACCTGAATATCCCTAG
>NW_001856085.1:0-1616 GCF_000209125.1 Entamoeba dispar SAW760
TAGAGAAAATATGCACTATAATCTATGGAATGAAAGTACTATTAAAATGATGAAATATTTTGATCAATTTGTTGGAAATAATAATTGGAATCTTATTCAAGATGAAACTCGCTATCTTTCTCAAAGAGAATGTCAAACTCCTGTTTGTATTCAAATTATTTCTGCAGAAGGAATTAAGCATTATAAAATAACTAAATTAAAAGATGATAGTGAAATAGTAAATCTTGAAGAAGATGTAAAAATTTATATTACTGGTTCATTACATTATGGAACTCGTTTATTAGTTAGACAAGAATTTACGCCAGTGTATCAAATTAAAGAAGGTAAATTACATTTAAATTCTCCTATAATGATGACATTTAATATACTTATATCAACTCTTCCTAAAGAAACAAGATTAACATTATCAATTTATATGACAGATACTCCTATTAATTTACCAATCTTAGAAACCAATAAAAAAGATATTTGTTTAGCAACTATTAATTGTAAATTAGTTGACCATAATGGTTATTTTATGAAAGGATTATTTAATGTTGGAATGTGGGAAAGAATTGAACCAAATCCTATTATGATGTGTTGTGAAAATACTTCTTCAAATACCTGTAAGTTACATTATCGAATGATAGAATTTAATAAACCTGTTAAAATGAATACTTTTACTGCAAATGAACAAGAATTAAATACTAACATAATAGATTCTATTAAAATTGATTCTGAACATACACTAAGATTTAAATATGTTGTTGAAGCTGATCCATTAACAATACTTAGTCAAGAGGATTGTAGATTATTATGGAAATATAGGTATCTAGTTGAAAAAACAAAACCTGGATCATTAGCACGTTTAGTTTCTGCTGTTGATTTTACTCAACAAAGTGAAGTATTAGAATTACATAGATTATTAAATAAATGGCCATTACTTAAACCAACTCAAGCATTAGAGTTATTGGATTTTAGATTTCCAGATGAACAAGTAAGATTATTTGCTTTAAAATGTTTAGATGCAATGAAAGATTATGAATTAGTTAATTTTCTTCCTCAACTTGTTCAAGCATTAAAATTTGAATTACATCATCAAAGTAATTTAGCATATTTTTTACTAAGAAGAGCATTAAGAAATAAAAACATTATTGGACATCAATTCTTTTGGTTTTTAAAAGCTGAGATGCATGATAATAGAGTAACTGAACGATATGGAGTGCTATTAGAGGCATTTTTAAATGGGTGTGAAAATTATAGAACAGAGTTATATAATGAAGTAACATTTCAAAACCAGTTAGTTGTTATTGCTAATAAAGTGAAACAAATAGAAGTAAAAGAAGAACAAAAACAATTACTTAAAGATTCATTAGCAAAATTAAAATATCCTGAAGAAATGTCATTACCATTAGATTCACGATTTAGAATAAAAAAACCAGTTCCAAATACTGGAAATGTATTTAGTAGTAAAAAGAAACCACTGATGTTAGTATTAGAAAATGTAGATCCATTAGGAGATAATATTATGGTTATACAAAAAGTTGGTGATGATCTTAGACAAGATGTTTTAAGTTTACAAATGATTCAATTAAAGAATAATATTTGGAAATCTGCAGGATTAGATTTAAGAATGT
>NW_001856084.1:0-1930 GCF_000209125.1 Entamoeba dispar SAW760
AAAAATGTTGATTTAAAAATAAATAACTTATACTTCATAAAATCTTGATTTAAAAAATGTTATTTCTACAATGAATAACAAAAAATAATCTATAAATAGAACACTATTATTTTAATAATTATTAATATCTCAAATGTACTGCGTCAAGAATTAATAACAACTGCATTTTTTAAGTGCATGATGTAAGGTAATAGATACCTAGTACTTTTTATTAAAATCAAAAAAGTGCACCTTTTTTCAATAAAATTGTTGAACTTGTATCTCATCTACAACCTCACCATTTCTGATAAAACTTTATTTTTTGGAGGTTCCATATAAAGTTACTAGATACCTAGTACTTTTTATTAAAATCAGACGCATTTAACTTCTTTCGTCTAATTTAGACAGAAACATGTCAAAAATTATCTCAGATAGAAAGCGACCAGAATTAATAATTTTTATCTTTTTGTAGAGTGCATATTAATGTGATTAATACTTAGTACTTTTTATTAAAATTGACGACATTTAACTTCTTTCATTTGGTTTAGATAAAAATAGAATAAATTAATATCTCAAATACATGACGATCACAATTAATAATTTTTATCTTTTTGCAGAGTGCTTTTGAAGATAATTGATATATAGTACTTTATATTAAAATCATAAAAAGTGCACCTTTTTTCAACAAATTTGTTGAATTAATATCTCTGCTACAACCTCACCATTTCTGATAAAACTTTATTTTTTGGAGGATCCACAGAACGATATTGGATACCTAGTACTTTTTATTAAAATCAAAAAAGTGCACCTTTTTTCAATAAAATTGTTGAATTAATATCTCTGCTACAACCTCACCATTTTTGATAAAACTTTATTTTTTGGAGGATCCACAGAACGATATTGGATACCTAGTACTTTATATTAAAATCAAAAAAGTGCACCTTTTTTCAACAAATTTGTTGAATTAATATCTCTGCTACAACCTCACCATTTCTGATAAAACTTTATTTTTTGGAGGATCCACAGAACGATATTGGATACCTAGTACTTTATATTAAAATCATAAAAAGTGCACCTTTTTTCAATAAAATTGTTGAATTAATATCTCTGCTACAACCTCACCATTTCTGATAAAACTTTATTTTTTGGAGGATCCACAGAACGATATTGGATACCTAGTACTTTTTATTAAAATCAAAAAAGTGCACCTTTTTTCAACAAATTTGTTGAATTAATATCTCTGCTACAACCTCACCATTTCTGATAAAACTTTATTTTTTGGAGGATCCACAGAACGATATTGGATACCTAGTACTTTTTATTAAAATCAAAAAAGTGCACCTTTTTTCAATAAAATTGTTGAACTTGTATCTCATCTACAACCTCACCATTTCTGATAAAACTTTATTTTTTGGAGGTTCCATATAAAGTTACTAGATACCTAGTACTTTTTATTAAAATCAGACGCATTTAACTTCTTTCGTCTAATTTAGACAGAAACATGTCAAAAATTATCTCAGATAGAAAGCGACCAGAATTAATAATTTTTATCTTTTTGTAGAGTGCATATTAATGTGATTAATACTTAGTACTTTTTATTAAAATTGACGACATTTAACTTCTTTCATCTAATTTAGACAGAAACATGTCAAAAATTATCTCAGATAGAAAGCGACCAGAATTAATAATTTTTATCTTTTTGTAGAGTGCATATTAATGTGATTAATACTTAGTACTTTTTATTAAAATTGACGACATTTAACTTCTTTCATCTAGTTTAGATAAAAAAGTTAATATCTCAAATACATAACTATCATAATTAATAATAATTATAGTTATGAGTAATAAACTATAATGTGTTTGATATTTATTACTTTTTAAAGAAATATAGATATTTAATTATTTATTGATTTTTTAACTAATATAACACTTGAAAAATATTTTATATAAT
>NW_001856083.1:0-1370 GCF_000209125.1 Entamoeba dispar SAW760
TTTGAGATGCAAGAAGAACAGTTCATGGAATAAACAACATGCTATTAATCTTAAATGTATCTTAGACAAAATCAATGAGATGTATCAAATCATTAGAGACTTTAAACAAACAAAAACGAAGTCTATTCAACAAAATCTTAATACTCGTCCATCTCTTACCACTACTTTCACTCCTAAATCAATCAATAACTCATTACAAATCATCCCTAATGAAAGTTCATCCAAAAAGAGAATTTCTAGTCCTATTATCAATAAATCCTCTCATACTACTAATGTTAAAAATATTCAAAACACACAAAGAACAAATCCAGTTCAATCATTGGTTGATCTTCAAGATAATTTACTTAAAAGAACTAAAGAAATATCAAAAACACCAACAAAAAGACTTGAAATAGAAGATATTCCTAATCAAAAGAAATCTAGATTAAATTATATTATATCAACTAATGTCAATGATTTACTTAAATTAGAAGAGGTGTTGATGAGTATTGATAGTGAAGAAGTGTTTGATCAAATTACTGAAGAAAATATTAAAAAAATGATTCCATGCATTGTTAATATTTTCATTGTTGGAGATAATCTTCAGAAAGAGTTTGTTGCTTTAGAATTTGTTTGGGAAATCACAAGAAAACATGAACGAATATTTGAAGGAACTGAAGGAGTTGTTTTAGCAAATAAATTACTACATTCATTACAACTCTTTTATTCAACACCTAATGTTCAAACAGATGATTGTCCATTGAATTCTGATGAGATGAAATGGTTATTTGAGTTTTTCATGAATTATTCTAATTGAATTTGTTATGTACATTCATTTATTTTCTATCTATATTTCTCATTGATTTAACTATTGTATTGAATAAACAACATTTTAGTGTTTTTTCATTCAAAAACAATGAAAAACAAATATTCTAATGAATAAATGAGTTGAAATCATTTGTAACTAGTTTGTTTCATTGTTGATAATGTGTATGTAAGAATGAACAATATTAAACAGAATTTATTTGAGTTGTATTTCTTTATAAAGAGAACAAATAATACTTGATTATTTATATGAATTAATTCAATTGAATTATAAAGATAAAGAATGATTTAGTGTAAGAAAATAAGTTATTTTCAGAACAGAATACTAGAATGATTCAATGTGATGATAAAGAGAATATGAATGTTCAAAATTAAAGTATAAAGAATTCTTTTAATGTTTTTACTTTCATTAAACAAAACATGAATGTTTATGATTTTTGAATACAACAAATGATGAAAACAAGAGAAAAGACATCAACTAATATCACAAATATACATAATTATGATATAACTTAATATAATTGTGATAATTCAAATTGGTATTTGTTTTAGTATATACATCATTT
>NW_001856083.1:1470-14568 GCF_000209125.1 Entamoeba dispar SAW760
CAAAAGAATAGATGTTATCAATGAATAAATATTAAAGCATTAAATTAATCATTGTAATAATAACTATGATTATTTTAACAGTATAAATATGTTGGAAATACTAAATAACAATATTTCAATAAGTAGAGTGTTGTATTTGTTGATTTAGTAATGGAAAATTGTGTTTATAATAAATTCTATGACAAAATAGTATCTGATAATTCATAAAATAAACCAAAATAATGTTAATTTAAAAGTATACAATTAAAAAAAAACAACAAATAACATGTATTCAACATTATTAAGATAATTGTTTAATATGATGTTAATAGTCACAATGAATAACACTAATTTGATTTCTTGTGTTGATTTGTTTATTATAATTTGGTTTAGTTTTGTTTATTCACTTGTTTAATGGGTTGTGATTTCATTTCATCCAATAAAACAAACACATTTAAATATATTTCAACTCTTCTAATTTAATTTAATTATTTCTTTCAATCCATTCTCTTCAAATAATGAGAATACTATAATATTATCTAAGATTCTGAGAAATGCTGGTTTAAATGATTTCTCTCTATTTCAATTAGATTTTCTTTGATTTTTCTTCTAACTTATCTTTCCTTCTTCTATTTGTTAATCTTCATTCATTTGATAATTGTAATAATACATTAAATATATGTGAATGCTTTTTTCAATTTCTTTTAATCTTCCTTCAACTACTTTTTTATTTTCTTGTGTACAAATAACATAATTTCATGTGTTTATTTATGAATAACACTAGTTTTCATAAAATTGTTAATAAATAACAATTGGCTAGAAGGGTTTAATGAAGAGAAATAAATGAATTAAATTAATTAAGTGATTGTTTTCAAAATAATAAATTCCACTAAAAATTATGTTTATTTTATGAAGACTTAAATACTCTTATAAAAATAATAAAAACAATTTATATTAATAATAATCTATTAAATAATGAAAATATTCTCTTCTTCAAAGTATTTTTTTGTTTCTAAAATATATTTAGATTCAACGTATTGTTATCTATTTTGAATGAATGTCTCTAAAATTAGACTTATTTTAATACCCAAGATGGCAAGTCTCCATTTTTGTTTTGTTTCACAATTCAAATCAATATTTTGTTTCTTTTTTTCTATTTATACATTAGAAAATGAGTTAGGTTCAAACAAATAATAAGCTTATAGTTATTCTATTGGATTAAAAAAGATATACTACCTTAATTCTTTATCTACTAACTTACTTTTTTTGTTTTTAAAGAATTTTTGAATAAATTTGATTTTGAAACTAACATAACAATTAATGTATCTGTTAGCTATATCATTAATTATCATCATTGTAAATGGTAAAAACAATTTCTTCTCTGTTTGTATGAGTGATTTTGTTGCAGTCAATATTGATGCACCAACAAATATTGAAACAATCCGTCGTACATTATGTTATGATAAAATTCCTGATTATAAAACAAATGTCCATGGATATAATATCAAATCTTATTGTTTTGTTGATGAAAATGACTTATATGTCAAAAAAGGTAATCGTAATATCAGTAGATGTGGTGAATGGCTCCAATTAGTGGGACCAAGTCAAAAACCTATTGTTTGTATGGTAGCAGGATCAGAAAGGTTAAATATTTCTGGAGTTGCTGATGAAAGTGAATATTCATTCATTGGTGTTCCAAGAAATATATTTCTAACATTAACAGGTGGATTTGATGAAACATCTAATGTTGTGACACAAATCACATTATCAGAAACTAATTTTGATTTAAGAATAAATCCTACTCTCTATTTAATTAATAGAAATGAAACAACAGCAACAATTCAATTTACAGACTTTAATAGAAATCCAGAAAAGATTTCTATAAATAATATTTTTTATGATATGACTCCACAAAATACATTTGAAATTCCACTTTTTGAGAATGATATTATTGTTCATCTCATTACTTTTGATAATGAAAAGATTGATTTTCCAAAAGTTAATTTGAAGAAGGGAAATAAATATACTAGTATTGGTAGATTTGTAAATTATGATATGACTGAATGTAACTATATGGCTGATAAAAATGTTTTTTTCAGAGATAGTAGAGAAAATCATGGTACATTATTAACATGGCAAATTTTACAATGGAATCAAGATAAAACAGTTGTAAAATTTGATAATTGTGATCAAGAAATTAAATTTATAGGAAAAACATCAAATTTATCAATGGTATTTATGTATCCAACAGCAATTATGTTAAATCAAGATTTTTCTTATTTTGAAGTAGAATTTGAAACTTCTTCATTAGATTATAAATTTGTTGCTGCAAATACTGGACGTTGTAAAGATGTATTAAAATATACTTTTGATTATTGTTCACCTACACAAGTTAATTTACCAATAAAATATTATTTTAATAAAGCAGAAAAAATTATTAAGATGAGAATGTCTTTATTTGGAATTAATAAAAGATTTTCTAATATTATTGAATTAATTCATATGGTTCCTCAAGGAACAATACTTAATTTAATTTCTGCTCAATTAGTAAGAGAAACTAGAATGTTAAATCAAACAGAATGTAGTTCTGTTTCTTTTAATTGTTTAGGTACTGAATGTACAATAACTAATCAACTATCACATAAAGTTCCTTTTAATTTTAGCTGTTTACCTTCTTGTGGTGTTTGTCGTGTTGGATTTACATGTAATGATTATGGAAAATGTGTAGAAGAAGTTAATTTAAATCAAAGAAGTGAAGCTAATGTAATTAGTTGTTTAATTATTTTATTACTACTTCAACTTCTTCTTTGAATATTTTTGAAATATATAGTTTTAATTGAAATTATTTTAAAAAAAAAAATACAAGAATTTTAATTATTCAATTATAATTTAATTAAAATAAAACACAATCTTTCTCTTTTTTATGATGAGTATGTTTATGTTCAATCAATGTTAATGATTCATTTGAATTAAATTGAGGAGATGGAACACAAGAATAAGTTCTTTGAGAACGTCCAGATTGTAAACGACTTTTAGGAATATCTTCTTTTTGTGGTTTACATTTATCACTAAAAATTAATAATTTTATTTAAATAAATGATTAAATAAAATAAAAGAAAAAAAAAACAAACAGATAAGGTTGTGAAAATTCCATTGCATTAATTTCAAGACAAAACTCTTCAAATAATAAATCAAATTCATGTGTTTTAGATTCATCAAAACAAAAAACATGAGGTCTTTTATTCATTGGAAAGAAATTTACAAAACCTTGAACATCATCATCAGTAACTATAGAATTATTTGATTTATTAAAACCAACTATAATATAATGAGTTGATTTGAGATTACAATACCTTAAAGTTTCATTATACCAATTCATAAGATTTGCAAATGTATTTGATTTTTGATAATCAAAACATAATATTACTCCTAATACATTAAAATAAGGTGTATATGATGCACCTTTTCTAATTGAATGATCATAAACATATGTTCTTAATTTTAAAGTTTTTTTATTATCAATTTGAAGTATTTTTGGTGGATAATCATCAAAAGAATAAAGATTAAAAGAAGTATTCCAATCAATAGATAATCCAGTACATAATCTTTTAGAAAAATCAGAAATACAAGAATCACCTAAAATGATAGTTTTAATTGTAATAATTATTTCCGATTTATTAAAATTAATAAGTGTACGTTTTTTATCTTCTTGATTTATTGGAGAAGAAGAAAATGTTTTATTTAAAATACCAGTTTGTGAAATTGTTCTTCTTTGTTTATATTCTTTTTCTTTTGCAATTTGTTTATCACTAAAAATAATAAGTATTAAAAATAATTAATAATTATTTAAACAAACAAACAAACATTACATCATCTGTTAAATCATTTGATCTAATTTTTATATAATATTGTTCAAGTTTATTAAATAAATTTAATGTTGTTAATTTATTATAAGAATAAAATTCAATAGTATTATCTTTAAGAAGAATATCCTAATAATTATTATATAAAATTATTTTTATTTAATAAATTAAATTAAATAAACAAACAGATACTTCAGTTGGTATATTAGTTGAATTTGATAAATTATCATAAAGACCAATAATTAATGTATACATTTTTCTATTACCACTAAATCTTTTTCCTTCTTCTATCCAATTACCAATATTTTTAATTGAATCATTTGAAAAATCAAAAACAACACATAAAATATGAATTCCTTTAAAAGGAAAATAACTTGTTTCTCTTCCAATAAAATTATTATAAGAAGTAAATACAATTTTACCTATTCTACCATTAATTTCAATTGAAGATGAAATCTATCATTAAATTAATATTAAATTATATAATATAATATTACAATAAAATAATAATAATAAAATAAAACAAACTTGAAGAGGAAAATCAGATAAGTCTTGAGAATTTAAATCTCTTTTCTATAAAGTAAATAAATATTAAAAGAATAAAAACAAATAAGTAAAATAAAAACAAACATAAGTTTGCCATAATAAAGATTTTCTTTGATAAAAAGTAGAAATATCACCAACAAATAATAATTTAATTGTATATTCATAATCTTTTTCAGAAATAACAGTAGTAGGATAATTAATTGTAGTTTTCATAAATTTCAATTAAGAAGGAATTGAAAAAATAGTTCTTTAAATGAATGAAAAAATGATATTAAAAGAAAGAATAAATTAAAAAATAAAAAAAAATAAAAATAAAAGAATTAGTAAATTATTTAAATTGAAGAAAATGGAATACCTTTTTGAATTGCTTCCATATATTTTGTTACTTCAGCATAAATTGCAGCAAAAGTAGTAAAACCACGAACTAATTCTAAACGATTTTCAGATGGAATTAAATTTCCTTTTAATTTTTTATCAAAATCTTCACATAAAGTTAAAAAATATTTTAAAAGATATTTTTGTAATTCAATATGAATTTCAATTTCTATATCATTCCAATATTCAATTGTTTTATCTTTAATTTCAGTTAAATCAACAACGAATAACATCATTTCTTTTAATTTAAGAATCCATTTTTGTTTAAATATTGGAATAAATCCTTTTAAATGATCAATAAATTGAGTTAATTCAATTTCATTTATACCATATTGATCTTTTTTATATTCAAAAGATTTAATTGTATTAATAGTTTCAAGAAGAAAGAAAAAGAATTTTTCAATAATAAGATTAACTAAAGTTTCACGTTTTATTTCTAAATTATGTTGAAAATTAAAAATATCGGCATTCATTGTTTGTTTTTCTTTAATAGATAAATCATGAATATCTTTTTGTAATTTTATAAATTGTTCATCTTGTTCTTTTAAAAAACAAGTAATATAAACAATATTAAGAAATTCATTAAAAACAGTATTAATTTCAATATTATTATTTTCAAAAGCAGATGTTTTAATAATATATGATTCAATACTTGTTCTAAATTTCCATTGTAATTCTTCTAAATCTTGATAATAATGAATTACATGAGCATAATGTAATAAAGCATTATATTGTGCATATTTTCTTGTTAATAAATGAATAGGACTTTTTTCTTTTTTAAATTGATTTGAAGCAGTTTGTACAAATATAATTGTATTATTTAATAAAAAATTTACTTTTGTAATAACTAATTGAGTAACAGTATTAAGATGTTCTCTTAAAGGTATTACACCATTTAAAATATCATAATTTTTATCAATAAAATTTTGACAATTAACAAATTCTCTTAAATAAATAAAATAAGAAAAACTATCAAGATTTTGATAAATAATTAATTTTTCAATAATTGTTTGCATTAAATATTGAAAAATTGGTTCAAAAACTATTTTAACCATATTATTTACTTCATTTAACATTTGAGAATTATCAATATTTAATTTACGATATAATCTACAATAACAATCAACATGACTAGCAATTGTATCAAATAAAACACGATATAAACTATCAATAATTGTTTCAAGTTCAAATTTATTATCTTTATTATCATTTTGAATACTAGGAATAATTATTTGATCATCAAGATTTGAAATATTTCTTTGAATATCAATTCTTAATTTAATTTTATTAAGTGCTCCAATAATATCTTTTTCTTTTTCAATACATGGATTAAATTTTTTTTCTTTAGGTAAATATTCAATTAATTCAAATGTTTTTGAAATTGGTTTATTTGATTTTAATTTAAGTAATTCTTCTGTATAACTTTGAAAATATTGATATAATAAAATTTTCATTGTTTCCATAT
Source organism: Entamoeba dispar SAW760 (assembly GCF_000209125.1). Lineage (NCBI taxonomy): Eukaryota > Evosea > Mastigamoebida > Endamoebidae > Entamoeba > Entamoeba dispar. The sequence continues at coordinate 7,699 of NW_001856083.1, forward strand.
GATTATTTCTTAATAAAATACAATTTTCTTCTGAATAATACATTAAAAATCTAAAATGAATAGAATAATTATTTGCTAATAAATGTTGAAGAATAATTGGATTTGATTGTGATAATTTATTAAGTTTATCTGAAATAATTTCATAAATTCTTTGACATATAATTTGTGTAGTATGTTTATGATATTCTTTACATATTTTAATAATAGGTGATTCTTTATATAATTCTTTTATATCTTCAAAATTAACTAATATTTGATGATATATTGTTAAATCTTTTCCATATTTTTCATCAATAGAACTAGTTAATAATCTTTGAATTAATTCTGGTGGTGGAATACATTTATTTAATAATGAACAAATTAATATATGTGAATGTTTATCTTGTTCAACTAATTGATTAATTTTTTTTGCTTCTCCATGAAGATTTTGAAATCCTGTAAATGTTTGATTTAATTCATTTGATAATTCAATAACTCGTTTTTTTAATGAATCAACACATTCAATAAGAAATGTTAAATTAGAATCAAGATCTTTAAATGCTTCATGATTTTGTCTTACTTCTTCCATAAATTTTAATTCTTTATCAAGAATTTGTTGTTGTAATATAGGTTTAAATTCTTTAAAATTTTCAATAGATTCAATACTCTCACTATTCATTATTATAAATTTTTAATATAAATAAATGTAGTGAATTTTTTTATTTTTTTTTTATTTTTATTTTTTTTAAAAAGTTCTTTTTTAACAATGAAAAATATAATAATTAAAAAAAAAAAAATAAAAATAATTTATTATGATAAATAAATAAAATTTTAAAAATATTAAAACAAAAAATCAATTTCCTTCTACCATTTCATTTAATAATTTACCTCTAATCATTACATTCTTTGTTCTAAATTGAGATGATTCTCTTGAAGCAACTTCTGCATTAATTAATTTAGCTATAAGGAAATTTGAAAATAATTGAGAATGTGTATATTGATCAGTAGTAATAAAAGGTGGAAAAGGAGAAATATCATGTTTACACATAATATTTACACTATATTTTGGAATTTCATTTTCTGGTTGATTTAAATCATATCCAACAATAATAAATGCATGATTAAATTGTGTTTTAAATGATGAAATATCAATTAAATCAGGTTTTCCTCTATATTCTTTAAAAATAAGAACAACAATATCATTTCCAATATGTTTCTTTTTATCAAGTTGTTGTGGATTATTATCAGACCATGGTAAATATGTTGCAATATGATACATAATTGAAATTTTATCATCAGAAAATGAACTAACATATGAATATTCTCCTGTTAATTGATGTTTTGTATCTAATCCTCCAGCAAATCCATTATATCCTTGTAATTTAATTTTTTTTCCTAATAATTCAAGGAATTTTTCAAAATGATTACTTCCAATTTTATTATTAAAGAATTCAGTTTCAATAGTTTGTCCTTCTTTAGCATATAAAATACCAAATTTATAATCTTTAATTATAAAATAATTTTCAAATTTTTCTATTTTATTATTTATATCAATTAATGATATTGGAATTGCTTTTGATCCTTTATATCCAAATTCTTTTAAAATTTGTATATCATTTATTCCTATTGGTGCAGTTTTTCTAATTGTTGATCTTTTAGTCCATACAATAAATTTTTTATCATTAGAATCTTGTTTAATTGTAATAATAATATTTTCTTTTGTACCTGTATGAATATCAGTTCTTAAAATACAATAATGATAATGTGGAAATGGTTTAATAAAATTTTGATAATATGTAATTGGAAGAGTAACATCATGATAATTTTTATTCATAAGTTCATCATATTTATGAGTACATGATGTATAAAAATTTTCAATATGATAATCTGGTAAAGTATTTTGATTAATAAGAATAATTTTACTTTGAGTTGTATTATTTGTCCATGTTTCAATTAATTTTTTTGGTGTATCAAATGTATTTTGTTTTCTTTTAATTTCTTCATTACTTAATATTGATAATGAATATTTATCTTCAATTAAAGATACTAATTCTTCCATTTGTCCATTTTCTTCTGCCATTTTCATAATTGGTTTTCCTTTAAATGTCATATCAATATCAGCTCCATATTTTAATAAAATTTGCATTATATCAATTCTTTTATTTTTTACTGCATAATAAAGTGGAAATGTTCCATTTTCTGTTATTTGATTAACATTTGCTCCATTTTCACAAAGATATTTAATTGCTTCTTCATTCATTGATGTTGAACAAACACATGTTAATGAACTTTCTCCTATTTTAGATATTTCATTAATATATGTTTTAGGTTCTTTTTCATTTGATATTAATCTATATAATATTGAAATATTTTTTTCTAATTGTATATTTCTACATAAATAATGTAATGGTGTTCTCATTGTTTCATTTTTAATATGAATATCTGGATGATATTCTAATAATTTAGAAACAACTTCTATATTAATTTCATTTTGACTTAATGCTGTATGTAATGGTGAATATTTAAATTTATTAAGTGCATTAACATTAGCTCCTTTATTTAATACTAATTCTATCATTTTTGGTTGATTTAATATTACTAAATGATGAAGTAATGTATTTCCATCTTTATCTTCATCTTCAACTCCTTGTTTTTTAATATATGTTGAAATTATATTTTCTATTTGTTTTGATGTCATATTATTTGAATTATTTAATGTATTTATTAATTCTATAAATTTATTTTTAACTTTAATTGGAATATATGCAATCCAAAAAATTGTTGCTACATCTTTAATTGCTCCTCCAAAATCAACTGTAAATCCTGAAACATCTTTAACAATATTTGTTACTTTATTACTTGATCCTGTAATAGATAAATGAAAAACAAATACAACTGGTTCTTCTGGAAATTCACTTGGAAAATTAACTGTAATTTTTCTTTGAATAAATGTTGTTCTTGTATCAATTTGTCCTGTAATAAATGATCTTCCTCTAATTGGCATTTGATTACAAAAATATTCAAATTCTTTATTTATTTGTTGTGGTGTTCTTGGTACTTCACTAATTTGTTCTTGAAGTCGTGTATTTTCTTCTGTTAAATTATGAACAACTTCTTCTAATTGAACAATTCTTTGTGTTAATTTATCAATTCTTTCTATTGTTCCATTAGAATGTGTATCACTATTTCCTGAATTTCGATTTTCTATACCTTCTGTTTTTATAACAGAAGAATTTTCTAATCCTTCTGTTAAACTTGTTTGTGAATTTCCAACAAGAGTAACTGGTCTTCTTCTTCCAATAAATGATTTTTGAGGTAATTGTGACATTAAAGAAAAAACTAAATTCTTTTTTTTTTTTAGTTTCTTCATTATTTTGAATTTCTTTTCCTTTGAATTATTTATCATACAATTCCTCTTTGATTCAATCATTTTTTTAATTTTTTTTTTTCATTTTTTATAATTATTGTTAGTAGAAAAAATATTCAAAAGAATTTTAATAATATGAAATTCAATCTCTTATCTTTTGTGTTCATTACTTTTAATCTATTGAATAAAGAATAAATATTTACTTATTTCTTGATTTTCTTTTTCATTTATTATTTAATATAATTATATTCTTTTATATTCAAAAAGAATCGAACAAAATAAACATTGAAGAAAGATAAAATGAATCAAAATGATTTAATTTAATTAGAACACACTCTAATAATTAATTAGCAGAAATACTCAATCTTTCCTTTAAGAAAAAGATGATTATCACATGGAATCCAAGAAGAATTCTAAAGAAATGAACAAAACATTCTCTTTGTTTAAAGAGAGTGTTAATAACTGGAGATCCTTTTAGTACAACAGGTACTTTAAAAAGATAAGAAATCATAAACTTACAGAATTAAAGATTTTAAATTCTTTACCATCAATAGAATATGTAATTCTAGTTATAAATTCTATTAAAACAACTAAATCAATCATTAAAGGAGTACTAAAAAGAGAATATTCACAAGTATTATGAAAATCAATTGTATTATGTCCTCATAAGAAAATTTCAGAAGTATATTCATCCATAGCTCTTTTAGAATCTCCTACATATGGAATATATTTAATATCAATCACATAGTCTGGTGTTCTTCTTCTTTATAGATAATATTATTTGATTTAACAACATCAGAAACAACGTTTGATTTTGATATTTCTTTATATCTAAATTGTGGTAGTGAACTTAAATTCTTTCCATCATTATTTCTAAGTGATTATATGATACAATTGATTGTAATTTAAGTCTTGATGAAACTAGAAAATCGGCAAGAACAAATTTAATTTTTTTTATCCTTTTTTAAATTCATCTCCCATAATTGTACTCATTGTTTATTTGCTAAATCAATTACACATAGTACAAGTGTATTTTGTGGTGATCCATTTACAAATGGACATTATTCAAGAATAATTGCTGTTGCAAAAATAGTTGATATGATACTTCTTCTGATGCAATAGATTTTAATAAATTTTTCTTCAGTGCCATTAAGTCCTTCTTTTATTTCTACATATCTTTCTGTTGCATAAAATAACTATTTTATCAATTCCATGTTGTGCTTTAAAATCTAATTCATTTTCTTATTGCATCAAGATGGTTTTGTTTAGTTCCTGAAATAATATTATTCGCTCTATCATCTTGATTTGATGTTATATATGATTTATAATAAATTGATGGTAAACTAATTCTTTCATATATGGACATAACTGTCTTTGAAGACAATAACATACTACTTATGCTCTCTTAAATACCTCTGTCATATTTACTTTTAAAATATTCCATCATCCTACTACAATACTATCTAGACAAACAATGGTAAAAGTTCTTCTCCTTCGATGTAGCTCTAGTCTCATTGTAATTGACTATGCATATTGGTTCATAATAATTTGGTTCATGAATTCCTCTTCTATTAATCAAACAAAGATGATATTTATTACAATATTCCCTGAAGTAACAGTAGTTCCATTATTTCTTCACCATCCAATCATCATAAGACCCACTTTGTAATCTTTTTATCTACTTTAAATTTGTAATCTTTGGTAATTAATATACAAATAACTCATTCTTTACTTAATTCTTCATGTTTGTGTTCACAATGAAATTATGGCTCAATATTACTTTCTGTTTGATGACTTTTGGTAGAATGAAATCAACACGGAATCTATATATACTTTTCAATTCTTTTAATCCTTAAAAATAAGTTTACATCCATTCCATACATAAATTCATTTATAGTACAGTTTCTACTTATTTCTACATCTTCTACTAATACTTTCAATTCTTCTTCTTTTAAATCTTCTGATGATATTTTATATTAAGCTTTGTTTTTGTATTTCTATTTTTTTATTTATTTTTCTTCTTAAAGTATTTTGACTCTATCTTTTATTCTCTTAGTCTAATTTATTGAAAATAACAGTTGTTTCTTTATCAATGAATTTCTATTTCTATGAAAAATTCTTTATTTCTTATTACATACTTTTTACTGTCTTTTCAATCATTTTTACTCTGTTTTGTATTTAAAAATTATCTTACGTTTCATTGTTCTTATTTTCTTGAATTTATTACAATTACTTATTGTATATTTCTTTTTTAAAACACATCCTTTCTTTCTTTTGTCACAAAAATTAATCTTCTTCATTTTTTGTTCAATTAATCATTCTTGTTGATTAAGTCATATTCATTTGATCTTTAGATTCTTTCTTGCTCTATCTCAATACTTTTCGGTCTTGTTATTTCCAGTCTTGTTTTTCATTCTTTTTGTCATAAAGTTATGTATATTTGTTACAATCTTCTTTCTTATTACACTGAATATCCTTTACCTCCAACACTATCTCTATTATTTTATTTCTTCTCTTTTTGGATTTATCCTGTTTCATTTGATCCTTTGATAAATTCACCAAATAACTGTAAATGAAAGAACATAATGTGTTGTTGTAAAAAGGAGAATTCAGAGTCACATTCAACTATCTAACTTTGAGGATTTAATTAAAATTATGTGAAACAAATAGAGTTCTAGATTCTTTGCATCGCTGTTTCTTGAATCACTCAATAACTCTATCATTTTTACTTCAAAGAATCCTGACAAATAAACCAGATATAAAAAGACAGAACTAAATTAGACGTCTTCAACTGTGATGGCAGACACAGGACAAACTGAAACACATGAAAGTGTTTTACAACAACTATCAACATTTGTTGCGTTTGATTTACCATCTATCATTTCATAGACTTGGACAGGACAATTCTGAACGCAAGCCTCACACCCAATACAATCATCTTGGTTGACTGTAATTTTAACAGTTTTACTTGTGAATACTTTTGACATGACAAAAACTAGTTTATTTGTGTTTAAATATTGATGGAATGAAGTATTGTTGAACAACGATCACTTTTTGATGAAGGAGAGTTTGTTTGACTTTCTCTTTGAAAATGTTATTTTACTAAATTCAATAACTTGAAGAAAAGGATATTTCATTCTTTTTTAGTATTTTCATAATTTACGATTCACTTTTTTTTCTTTATGACATTAATTTGGTCTTTAATAACAAAACAGGCTTCAAAAATAACAATTTAGCAAATCACCAAAAAAAACTCTGATTTCCTTCACTTTTATAAACTTTCTGATGACAACAATGGAACCATAAAAAAGAACAATCTGTGAAGAAGAAAGAAGTATCACTGATGGAAAAAAAAATAATTAATTTAATTTTTTGTTATAATTTTACTTTAATTTCTATCGTTATTTTTATATTATTTTTCAGTTATTTCGTTTTATCAAGTATTTTCTTTTTTATATTCAGAAGATATAGCTCATTCATTTTCAGTTATTATATTTTATGGTTAATATGATAACAAAATGAAA
>NW_001856083.1:14668-16087 GCF_000209125.1 Entamoeba dispar SAW760
ATTTTTTTTAATTATTCAGTAAAGAGTAATTTAATTATGTAGAAAATATTCAGTGAATACATTACTTAAAAATAAGAAAGAATAATGTATCACATGTTTAATGAATTAAAAAATGATAATTAGTAGATATTTCCACAATTGGATTTTATGATTATTGAGAAGTGATTGTTTAAATGGTTTTAATGTCTTTTATTTTTATATTAGAATATATCAAAAAATCTGTGAATTAGATGTTTCTTCTTTTAATGTATTATTAATACTGAAATTGTAGAGCATTAATATTTCATGTTTTAATGTTATTTGTTCATAGTATTTTAGTGAAAATAATTTGTAAATGACTGTTTTTAATCTTCTTAATATTTCTTTATGTATTAATTGATTGTTAATATTACAGTGTTTATTTTTAAATATATTATTTCTCTATCTTGTATTAATTTCTCTTGTAATTCTTTGTAATTATTTATTTTGTAAATATAATTTAATTCGATGTTTCTATCTTGACATATATCAACATGGCAACGAAAAAAAAAGAAAAATAAGAGAAAAATGAAGAGAAAGAATGATATAAAAGAAAAAAGTGAAATTATGAAGTAGAAGAAGATGAAAAGAATAAAAGAAGAAAGTTGAGAATGTAAAAAGAAAGAAGATAAAAAAGAATAATTCAAAAAGAGATAATAAAAGATGAAAAGAGTGATGAAATAAATGATGCATTTTTTATTATAGAAATTAGAAATATGAAATAAAAGAGTGTTTAATTTATTGATACAAATTATTTAACATTATTTTATTGATATAATTTATTTTATTCTTTTTATTTTTATGACTTTTATTTTTATTTATACATTAATTTTTTTCTTTTTAATATATTGATTATTTTAATTTATTATTTATTATTCTTTTATTTATTTTTCTCTATTCTTTTATTTGTTCTTTCTTATTATATTTATGAAATATTTCAATATTATAAAATAGTTTTATTGTTTAATTATTTAAATGATTTATATTAAAATGAATTTATTTTATATTTTATTGTTTTCTTTTATCTTTATTTTATATTTTAATAATTTCTTTAATATTATCATTTTATATTATTATATTTATTCTTTCATATATTTATTATTTATCATTATTATTGTATTTTTCATTTCTTATTTTATTTTAATTTATTATTAATATTATTTATATTTCTTTTCTTTCTTATTATTCTTCTTTATTCTTATTATTTCTTTATTTCTTATTTTTCTATTTTATTTATTTTCATTTTATTCATATTTTCATTTCTTGTTTTGATTATTTTGATTTGATTTAATTTTAATTTTTATTAATATATTTTTGATTATTAATATTTATTTATCATTTATTTATTATTTGTTTTTATTATTATCATTTGATTATATTTATTATTTATTTCTTTATTAT
>NW_001856083.1:16187-19952 GCF_000209125.1 Entamoeba dispar SAW760
TCATATTAGTTGGAACAAAACTTGATACTAGAAACGATCCTACTATTGTTAAAAGATTAGCAGAACAAGGTATGACTGTTATTAATACTGCAAAAGGAGAAGAACTTAAAAATCGTATAAAAGCTGTCAAATATATTGAATGTTCTGCAAAAACAAGCGAAAATTTAAAGACAGTTTTCGATGAAGCAGTTAAAACTGTGTTAATGAATAAACCACAGCAAAGATCAAAGTGTGCTCTTTTATAATTCACTTTTAAATTAAAATGTACATTATTAATTCTCTTTTGAAAGTTTTAATTCTATTATTATATAATTATTTATTTAAAGTCAAACTCTTACGTTTTGTTTTTTAAAAATATAAAAAGTAAAAATAAAAAAGAAGAAATTAAATATTCATGGATTTAAAGAAAGTCCTAACCACCTCTCCCTTCCCTTTAGATAAAACTAAATTCAAGAGTTTTATTAAAAACAATTTAAACACATTAAATATTTTACCGTTTGTTGTCTTCTCTATCTTTAATACAAAAAATAGGGTTATTCATTAAATAGAAAAGTAGTAGTTGAATTAAAAACAAGAAAGTGTATTGTAGAAAACACATTAAATTTATTGAACTTATTTCCTATGAATGTAAAAATGTTACCAACACTTCATAAATTAATTACATTAGAAATGAATAAACAAACAACTTTAAAATTCTTAAAAACATTAGAAATGGTGTTAGGAGTTTCAACACCTATTGAAGTAAAATCAATTAAATTTGATCCATTGTTATTTTATGATTATTTATTAAACTTTTCAAAATCAAATAATTATTTATATCAAGCATACTCTCTTATGTGTTTACATCATCTTATTGTACAACACGAATTAAATGTTCCTTCATATCTTCAATTATTATATTCTACATTAACTCCTCGATTACTTTTAAGTCCAGTTATGTCTACTTATTATGATAGACTTTATAAATATCTTATAAGTTCTTATACTCCATTATACGCTTCAGCTGCTTTTATAAAAAAATCATTAAGACTTTGTTTAGAAGCACCAACTGGATCAATTCTTATTATTTTAAATTTTATTCTTAAAGTTCTTTATGCTCTTCCTCAAATTCATTATTTACTTCATCGACCAGCAATTCCATCATACCGTTATCCAGATGTTGATCCATTTGAAACAACACCATTTACTTCATCTTCTAAATTTGATATTGATTTACGTGAAACTCAAATTGAAAAATCATTCTTATGGGAACACTTATTACTTCAACAACACCCTCATCCTAAAGTTGCATTATTGGCACAATCTTTTCCAACTTCAGAAGATGACCCTGTTATTCTTCCACCCGAACTTGGGATTAAAGATATTATTGATCCAAAAATATGTCCAGTTACAACAACAATTAGTGTTGTTGTAAATCCTTTTATGGTTATGTCAAATGATCAAACAGTAAATGAACCATCCAAAACTGATTGTGAAGAATTAGGAATAAAATATAAAACATCATTATTTGATGTTGTGTTTGATTAAATTTTTTTCTTTTTTCAATTTTTAGGGTTTTTGCCACATCAATACTAGTTGGTGCAATTTAATGTAATTCTTTTGAATCTAAAAAATTAGTTTTTATTTCTCTCAAAGATGGCTATGCGTAGAATTCAAAAAGAGTTAAGGGAGATCCAACAGGATCCTCCTTGTAATTGTAGTGCTGGACCAGTTGGAGATGATATATTTCATTGGACTGCAACAATAACTGGACCTGATGACTCTCCATATCAAGGAGGATTATTCTTTTTAGACGTACATTTCCCAGTTGATTATCCGTTTAAAGCACCACGAGTAACATTTATGACAAAAGTATATCATCCAAATATTAATAAGAATGGTGTTATTTGTCTTGATATTCTTAAAGATCAGTGGAGTCCTGCTTTAACTCTTTCTCGTGTATTGTTAAGTATTTCATCTTTATTAACTGATCCTAATCCTTCTGATCCTCTTGACCCAGAAGTAGCTAATGTATTAAGAGCTAACAAGAAACAATTTGAAGACACAGCAAGAGAATGGACTCGTATGTATGCTCGACCATAAACATTAGTATTAATTAATTAAATATTTGTCTCTCTTTATTTTAAGTTTATTTTTAGATAGTGTAATTATTAACAGAAAAGAGTGATAAAGATTTAAATCCTTTTTATTTGAAATTATTTATTTGTACTTTTATTAGTTTTAATATAATGAAAGGTATTTTATAATTGAGATAGTCTAAAGATATAAGCCATTTCGTAATCATCTTATTTTGAGAATGTTTGATTCTATTCTAGTTTCTTTATTTATTTTATTATCGTAATCTTTTTTTTTTGTTTTTTAAAGAACTTTGTTATGTTTTTTGCAACTTTATCTAGATTAAAATAACATTAATTGAGTGAATACTGTTATTATAAAATAATAAAATTATTTTATCTATTTTTATACAAATAGAAGGAAAAATAATAAATTTTTCAGAGCAAAAATTGAAATTTCTTATTCATTATTCTTTGATGTTAAATATTTTCACTAAGTTATTTTTTTATGAATAAGTCTTGCCAAGTGATTTTTAAGATATTTTAATAGCATATTTTTGAAAGCCTTAATTGAGAAAACGCAAGGAGAATTCTTTTTATTTTATTTGATAATGCATTAATACTCTTTTTCATTTATTTGAGTTGTTCGAATTTGATTATATTCAAGGTTTAAATAAAAATGAATATCCATATCCTACAGTTTCATAAATTGTAATAACATGTTTATGGGAAATAATAAGGTTTTGATATTTAATCAAAGTTAATAAGATTTAGAGGTTTTTATTTAATAATTAGTTTAATGTAAATAAAAAAAAATTGTAATTTCTTGTTGAAATTCAACTTCATTATATAGAACAAATTAAACACTATTTTAGATTAATTTGGAAGATGTTTTAAAAGATCAGTAATAATTTGATGAATTAAATAATTGAAAATGAAAAACTATGAGAAAAGGATTAATTATTTTCAGTATCAACCATGTATTCGACTTCAGACATTCCACGAAGAATCAATGATATAATTTGATAAACAGGGGTAAATTGATAAGGTATTTTTTTGTATAAATTAAATTGTTCAATACAGTTATAAATACTGTTGTATTTAAGGAAGTTAATTTTACCATTTTCTATTGTTGTATCTAGACCACATCGAATAGATGAAATATGATGTAAAGTAACTCCAATAAATGGAACAAATGGTTGTTTAGATGAAACACATGAATCAATTCCTTTTCTGTAATTAGAATAACAACTTTTGGAATCAAACATAGTTGGTAGAGTGAATGCATCAACTTTTCTATTTGAGAAACGATTTTGAAATTCTTTTTTATGATCAGCTGAATTAAATACAGTTGCAAAAACTGCCATTGAATGGAAATCTTTATTATCATATAATTTCATCCATATATCCATGAATTTTTCTTTGACTTTTTGCATTCCAATAGATGCTTTTTCTGAATCAGGGAGAATACGTTCACTAAAGAGTGATTGTCGTAACCATTCTACAGCAATGTTATAAAATTTTAATACAGCAGAAATATGAGATCCAGTTGCCATCACAAATTCAGATGATGAGATTGAGTCATATAATTGTTGATCAATTAGACACAAAGCTTGAGCAATTAAAGTTGGATCAATATCTTTTAAATATAATTTATTTAAAAGAATATCATTTGGTAATTGTGGTTGTTCAAGTTAAATCTACTTTATAA
>NW_001856082.1:0-5853 GCF_000209125.1 Entamoeba dispar SAW760
AATACTATTATTGGGTGGCCCAAATATATCAAATGTTAATAGTTTTGAAGCCCTTGATTCTTTTTCAAGAAAGATATGTTTTCCTTTTTCTTCCATTAACATTTGAAGTTGTAAAACAGCATCTTCGACTATTTGAGATAATTCAGTATATTCTTTTCTTGATGAATTTTCTAAACTTACTGAATTATCATGTATAGTTTTTAGTGCCTCTACTATGTATGGAATAACACCTAAATAATCAACACTCAAATTACCACTTTCATCTTTTTGAACTAAATCTGGAATAACTTCTTGAACTTCTTGTGCAATAAATCCATATTTTATTTTATTTGGTTCATTTTTATAAGCATATTTTTTACCAACTAAAGAAGTAACTGAATTTAATGCGTTTTCAATTGTTTGAATATCTGTTTTAGATCTAGCATCAGAACGAACAAGATATCCATTTTCAGCAAATATTTCACCAAAAACATGTAATCGTTTTAATTGTGTAGTTATTTGTTCTATTTTAATAAAATCAGAATTGTCTTGAATAATATTGGGGTTTTGTTGATTTGTTTCTTCAATGGCAATAGTTGCAGTTGGTTGAAATTGTTGAATTGGTTGTTCAGTTGGAGAAATATGATAATTATTTGTAATAAATTGACTATTAAATTGGTACTCAGATAAAAATGCAAATGGATAATTTGATTCCGAGATTTGTTCATGATTATTTGTTATTCTTGATGGAGATGGTACAGATACTTCATTTGATTGGTTTGGTGAAGACATTTCTATTTCACGAGCACCATTAGAAGTTTGATCAGGAGAATTAGTATGAATAATATTTTGTTCAGTTTTTAGAGTATTTTGTTCGATAATTGGGATTTGTGGAAATACTTCATTTAATGAATTTTGTTGCTTTGTTTCACTGCTTCCCTTTTCTTTAGAATTTGGTTTTTCAACTAATTGAATCATATATTTTTCGCAAAGACTTTTCATTGGTGTTTTGTTTTGTGTTTTTTTGAATGCAGTTGTTGGATACATATCAGGATAATTTTGAGTATAGTATTGACGTAAGTGAGCATCCCACACATGGGCATAACAATTAAATCGAGTTTTTACTGGTTCATTACAATTAGGAAAAACACATTTCCAATTTTTCTTTCTTTGTTTTTGTGTTCTTGGAATTTCTTCTGAAGAGACAAGCATTACCCCATTTTCTGCTTCATTCAAAGCATCATGATCTTGCATAGGTATTAAAATATTAGTTTTTTATTTTTTAGTTTTGTTTTATTTTATTTTTTCCTTTTTTAATTCAAAAATCAACTTCTTTCTTTTTTTTCCCAGTTTTTCTCACATAACAGACGTTTGATGAAATAAAAGTTTCGTTAATAATTAATTTTATAAAAAAAATAAAATTTTTTTTCATAGGATTTGTGTTTTTTTTTAATATGAACATCTTTTCATATTAACTTATCATTTTTTTTTTGTCCTTTCATTAAAAGAACTATAAATCTACTATTGAAATAAAATGAGTCAAGGAAAAACACTTCCAACACAAGGAAATACAAGAACAATGAATATCGATTCTATTTTATTTACAAATATTATTCATTCTGATTATATGTTTAAAACTTTAGGTTCAATTCATTCAATTTCAGATCTTATTGATATTATCATAAACGATGTTCATTACATAAGTCCATATATCCAAAAATCAAGTTCATCTCCTTCTACTGCTTTTTGTGTTTTATTAAGATTATTTCAATTAAACCCAACACCAGATGATATTAGAATGATGAGTACTCATTCAAATAAATATGTTAGGTGTATTGCAGCATTAATAATACGTTACAGTATTCAATTCAATTTATTACTTTCATATCTTAAACCGTTTGTTGATGATCGTGCTGTTGTTAACATATCTCTTCATGGAGAAAAAACAAAACAAATAAAATGTTTAGTTAAAGATTTAATTCTTGAACCAAAATTCGAAGGATGCATTCTTCCTCGTATTCCTCAAGTTTATTACAAACCTCTTTTAGATTTTTTTAAAGGAACTTTTCAACCTAATTCTCATAAATTCGATGAAGACAGCCTTACTTCATTTAGTGATCTCAAAAAATTTGTTCAACGTTCTGACCCTCATCAACATGACCGTTCTAGGTCTCCTTCTCCAAACTTAAGATATTCCCGTTCCTCTAGACAAAGAATTAGTTATAGAGAGCGAAGTCGTTCTGATTCTCGTGAACGAAGAAAAAATTATCATGAAGAGAGAAGATATGATTCAAGAAAAAATTAAAGGACGTTATAATTGATTGTTTTACAATTTTCGTTATATACAACATAATATAATGAAATTCGATTTTTTAGAAAAGAACTTAAAATAGTTAATGGTTTGGTTGTTGTTATTTATTTCTACTATTTATGCTAATAATTGTGAAAACGGTATTTTGATTAACTCATTGCCATCTTCTTTTTCTGTTTATAACTTCAAGATACTTTATATTGATAATGTCCCATATTATGGCATTTTGACAAATGTTCATCTCTCAAACAATCAACAAATTGTAATTTCTACTTGTGGTTCAACTAGTTCAATTGCAACATATATTTATGAAATTATTAATTGTTCAAACAGTAATGAGTTAATTTATCACTCTCGTTCAAGTGGTGGATGTGGTATATATGCAAGGTATAGTTTTATTGTTGAAGCAGATAAAAATTATTCATTTTTTATTTGTTCAAAAGTTCAATCTTCTTTTTCATTATTATTTTTCAATCGTTTGTTGTTTTTGTTTTAATAATTCTTAGCGTTTTATTTATTATAAGTATTTATCATATAAAGAAGAAAATTTAACAAACACACCTTATTTTCATATTCAATCTCTCCCATTTTATCATGAAAATGAAATAAATTCTATTAACCCTTCTGTTAATGAAGATTGTATTAATGATGAATATGGTTATTGGTATAAATTTCAAGGAGATGGAAATCAGATCAACATATCTTTATGTAACTCTTTTAGTAGTTTTGATACTTTAATTACAATAATGGAAGCTACTGAAACTAATGGGGTTGTTACAAAAAAATGTTTATTACAAGATGATAATGGTTGTAATGAAAATGGATTGTCATTCTTACAATTAAATACAACATATAATACATTATATTATATTTTCATTTCTGGTATTCATAAGTCAACTGGATCATATTTCCTTCAAATTACCCCATATAAAAAACAGTTCTTTTGTCATAGTCCAAGAAAAACTGTTCTACCTCAAACTATTAGTACTAGTATTACACAAGATGATCCCATTACCAATGATCCAAGTGGAGAATACCATAGAGGATTATGGATAACAATGGATGGATATAATCTTATGATTTACATTGATGCATGTCCAACAACAGAATTAGGTTGTAATATTATTTTAACGTCAACACTTGACTGTATAAAAGAACAAACATTAACATATAATACAGAACGAGGAAATGGGTTTTGTTCTGCTTCTTTTTATGGAAAAAGTGGTCAAACATATAAAGTAAAAGCATCTTCAACAAATATTACAACATGTAACTTGCATATCCAAATGTATGGTTTGTAATATTTTAACTTATAAAATGAATAAAATTAATTTTTAGAAACAAATGAAGTTCCTCCATCATATAACATTTGGCTTTTGATTTGTACTGCAATATTTGGTGCACTTATCATTATCACTGCAACATCATCAATTATATATGCAATTCTTAAAAAGAAAAGAATGAAAACATCTATTCCAGATGTTGAACTTCAAGTGATAACAAATAAATAAATGACTGTTTATTATAACATTAAAAATGAACTTTCAAAAACTGAATTACAAAGACTTGAATCCAAACTCTTTATCTAAGTCTTCAACAAGAGAATGTAAAGGAACAACATCTTCTTTTCCTAACATTTTATATTGACGACAAAATGCATAAAAATGTTTAAATCCTCGAAGAGTAATTCCTTGAATACCAAGTTGTTCTAAATGTTCCATGTGATTATAAAACATATGAGCGTATACTCTAAATAATCGTTTAAATATTTTCCTTACTGTTTCTGCAAATTGTTTTGGTGGTTTACTTGTAAATTCAGCTGGAAAAATAGAAGTATCATCAAAACAATTTTGAACCCATGTAAATAATTTTTCACAATACTCTGGAGCACTTAATTTTACTGATTTATTATTTTCAATCCAAATATATTCCATTTTAGGACCAGCATTCATTACAGGACATCTTGTTGTAGTACATAAAGCTGTAATAGATGAATAAGTTAAATTAATTTCATTAAATAAATCAAAACAATTAACAGCAACCCAATCATTAATATTTTGCCCAGGTGGACATTTAACAGCATGAAGAATATCTCCTTTGTTAACTCCATCTTTAATTTTTATATGAAGTTCATGTCTAACTGTCCCGTGTGGTAATTTTTTGATAGGCTTCATCGTAACAATCTTCTTTCGTCCAAACATTTCACTTTACACAATGAATTTATTTTTTTTAGATGAACTTTTCCTTTTTTTTTGAAATGTCTAAATGAAAAATACTTTCTCACAAAAGAATTTTTTCTTATTAATTAATTTGAATAAAAGGAAAATTTTTAATTTTAGGATATTAATTAATTACAACATATTCAATGTATAAAGAATAACAACGCTGAAAATGGTAACTGACGTAAGAAACACAAGAACTGACATTGATATAAATACTGTTTTAGGAGCATAAAATAAGCAGCTGTGTCTTTCCGTTTTTGAATAATGCTCTAATAACAATAATTTCTCAGAATCAGAGTCTTCTGGTAAATTTAAACTCGGGCTTGTGGGAATTAAAATTGGTGTAACAATACACCTGTCACAGTCCATAATTTTATATATGGAGTTCTACTTTTGAGGGTTTAAAGCGATCAAATCAAAACTTTCATGACGTTTTTGTATTTTTATTCAAATAAAACTATTTTCGAATCATTACTTTACTATTTAATCATTTGAGTGTCTCATTATCTGTCATTGGTGAATTTAGTTGATTGAACTTTACTTCAATTTCAAATTTAACTAACTTAACTCTGTTTCTTTTTTATTTAAACAGTCTTAATGGACTTAATTATTTGAGACATCACTCACTGTGTATCACAAAAGTATGACAATATTGTTCCAATAAGTTCAATAAAACAAACAGAATAAAGAAAAGAAGGGTAAAAAGGAAAAAGAAAGAAAAGAGAAATTAAAAAGAAGAAACAAAAGAATAAGTGAGTTTTATAATAGAGTCAGAATAAAAATTAAAAAAAAGGAGTTAATTAAGTGTTGAAGAGGTGTTCACTATTACTCTTCGTTTTGTTGAGAAAAGTCAGATTGTTGTGGATATGCAAGGTATGTTTTAATGTGATAGAACCATGTTCCATTCCATTATATTCTAACTATAATAATTTTCACTTCTTTTATGATATCAATTTCATTTTTTTAATTGTTTTATTAATTTAATCTTCTTTGTATTTACCAACAGATTTATTGAAGTTATTATTGGGTTTTATCATATTTTATTTTATCATATTTATTCTATTTTTTATTTCTTTATTCTTATTTCTTTTCTTCAATTAATCTATATTATTTTAATTAATTTAATTCATTTATTTTATTTCTTATTCTATTTCTTTGTATTCATTTCTTTATTCTTTCTTGTTTATTTATATTCATTTCTTCTTGTTTTTTGTTTCTCTATTTTGATTCTTGTGTTTCATTTCATATTCATCGTTGTATTATCATCATTGTTTTATACTTTCTGTTTCTCTATTTCTTTCTTGTTTCTTTTTTATCATATTGATGTATTGGTATAATTTT
>NW_001856081.1:0-41746 GCF_000209125.1 Entamoeba dispar SAW760
AAATGATCTCACTATATGACTAATCAATGCTCAGTTCCGTAATGTAATTCTTTAGTGAGTGCTTGTTTATTTCTCTTCAAACCATTGGCTTGATGTATAATATACTACTCCATTTAAATGACATCCAAGTGATAACTTTTGAAGTTTTACTAATGTCTCTGCATCTAATACTTTAGCATAACAAAATGCAATAAAGGTTACTAACAGTATTATTCGCATATTCTAATTTTCAAGTTCTTTTACTTAAATAAATAGTTGAGAAAAGTAATTCTGTTTGGAAATTTGAATATCTTTTTTTTTTAATATTATTTTTTGTTATTCTAAAAGTGAAAGAATTCATAAAAAAAATAAAAATTAATTAAAAATCGATCTTTTTGATTGAAATTTAAATAATAAAAAATATAATAACTTTATAATATAATTTTAATTTAACAAAATCAAATGAAGAACGTTGTTTTATTTAGATCTTCTTTGGTGTAACTTATTAATAATGAATAAAATCAATGAATTAACAATATTACTTGAAGAGGTATTGTCTAAGAATTACCATGTACCTTATGGGAATCAAATATGGGTAAGAGCAGTTAATAATATTAAAAGGTATGAAATTGTGTATTTTTTGATTATTCTTATTGTTCAATTATTGTTTTTATTAATTGATAAAGAATTGTTATTACCAACTTTTATTATATTAGTTATTCCAATCTTTGCTTTATTTGTTAACCCTTATTTAAAAATCTTCCATTATCAAACTTCTTTATATCCTACTTTAATATTTCTTGCAATCATTGTTTCTTTCTATTATAATTGTGTAGGAATTTTTTCAATAGATGTTTCTTTATCTTTGATACTAATTTTTATCCATAACATTTCATTTAATATTGAACAAGATTTTTCTGAAACATTATGAATGAGTCAATATCATTTACATATTCTTAATTGTTTTCTTTTTTTTTTTAATATAGTTAATTTTAATTTATTTATAATAAATTATATAATTAGGGTTTTATAAAAGAGATCTCAAACTTTACTTAATTTTAGAAGACAATGTCATTTAGAGGTGGACGTGGTGGAAATAGAGGAAGAGGAAGACCTTCTTTCGGTGGACGTGACCAACAACCAAGTGGAGAACTTGTTCCTTATGGTAAATTCTTACATGCTGCTGAGACTGTTATGGTTTTTAAAGCAACATCAACTACACAATACCCAGCCTTTAATGCTATTGTTTACAACGACAAAAAAGCTGAGGTAGGAAAAGTTGGAGAAGTATTTGGACCATTAAATGATTATTACTTTAGTGTTGTTCCAGCTGAAGGAGTTAAGCCTGATTCATATAGTGTTGATGATCAAATCTACTTGTATACTGATAAACTTTTCTCTGTTGATCGTTTGAAGAACCCACCAGCACCAGTTAAACGTGGAGGTGCAAAGGGTGGAGCTAAAGGTGGATCCAATAACAGAGGCTCACGTGGTGGAAATAGAGGAGGATCTCGTGGTGGATTTAACAACAGAGGTTCACGCGGTGGAAATAGAGGAGGAAGCTTTGGTGGAAACAGAGGTGGTTTTGGAGGAAACAAAGGACCAAGAAATCATTAGATATGAATGACTGTTTTATCTATTCATTTTCTTTTTTGAAGTTAAGTTGGTAAATGGTTTTGTCTTTTGGCACAACCCCACCATCGCTTACTTCTATATATGTAAAATAGTATTAAAATAATAATATTGATATTTATTTAAATAGATTATAAAAATATGTTTTGAAATATTTTTTACTGATAACTAATTAATAATTTAAATTTCTATAGTTCTATAAATTCTTTGCTTTGTAAAGAATTGTAAAATTGGTATATATAAAATAACTTTTCATTAAGAGTTTTTTAATTATACATCTATTTTGAGATATTATATTATTTAATTGTTAATAGTTTCAATAGAATACTTTGTATTAATGTAATTAAGTATTCTAAATTAGTGAAATACATATATAATAGTTAATTTTGTCATTCCTTTTATCTTTCTTTCTTATTTTAATATTACAAGAACTGAAATAAAATCAAATAAAACCTTCTGTTTCTTCTTGTTAAGAACTAGACATTTCCAAATTCATTTTTGTTACATATTCTTTAGATTAATTGAACGTACGTTCTTTACCTGTTCACTTCTGTTTTGTGAGTTTTATTTTTTTCTTTTGTTCATTCATTCACATTATAAATTTTTCGTTTTCTTTAATACACGTTATTGTTTATTTTTATCTTAATGATATAATATGATGGTTAATTAAATATTGTTTGTAATATGGCTATTTCTGAATTATTACATGCAAGCATTTTTAGTCATGACATTAAAAGACTGTTTACGCTTATGTATCAATGCCAAATCTTTTTAACTAATTAAACTGAAAATTAACTCACTTCTTTAAATTAACATTACAATAATTAAATTTATTTATATTTCTTACTCGATCAGTTTATTCATAATTAAATAAGAAAGAATACATTTTATTTAGTAGGATTGGATGACGCATTTATAATGAAGTAATGAATATTTATAGACAACTAAAACTACTATAAAACTATTAAAATAAAAATTATTTACCACTATTATTAGATTAATTCTATGGAGGAAAGTAATCAATCGGTTTTAATTTGTCTTCTATAGAAAATGGCAGATATAGTTGACAGTCCCACATTACTAATCGTCCACATGGATCGTAATGTCCAGCAAGTCCATTAATTTTAGTGGTTGGTGAAGGTTTAAATTTCTTTATTTCTGGTATTTTTGTGTTCATTTGTAAACTTTCAAGATTCATACCTTCTATAACTGTATCAGGGGGGATAGTTGTTTTTGAAATTGTTACCAGTTCATCTTTAGCTTGCACGTTTTCAAACAAATACTCAAGAACTTTTTTTAGCCAATCACCACAATTTGTTCTGATAAAATGTCTATCATAAGTTTTACCATTAATAGTGACACTGTTAATTACAATATTAGGTGATTTGTTTATATTCTTTCCTTTTTTTGAAAGCTTTGTTGATACTTGAATTTTTTCTTTTTTAGATTCTTCTTTGCACCAATTTAAGATACTGTTCATGAGAAAATCATGAACGTATTTGCGTCGAGTCCTTGTAACATACTTTTGTTCACCTGATCCCTTTATCATTAAATCTACTTGTTTTTGAATTCCTTCTTCAGAGAAAATATGTTCACCAACCTCTACACAATGTATGTTTATTTGATTTCTTTTGTCAATAACTGGTTTTTTGATAGAAGGCCTAATAGTAACACTTCCACCTTTTGACAAAATGTAATAAATCAAAAACCCCCATTGTCCAAAAACATTTTCTTCATGTTTTCGCTTATTTTTCACATCAACACTGGGCTTACTTGTAACTGAACTCTCTTCTTTTTTTTGTTGTTTTACTTCTTTGCTGCACATAACATCTGACTATTCAGATGAATTACAACTATTTATCCTTTAAACTTGACGTGGCACCTCTTCTAAAATGATAAGTTTTTTAAGTTTCAGTCATCATTTCAGTTGAGGTAAATAAAAATGAAATATCATACAAAAAATCATTTCTTTAACAATTGTTTTTTTTTAATAAATAATTCTATATCTATAAAAGAAATGGTCTTTTATTCAGTTTCCAAACATCATTTCATAAAAATTTATATTTACTTTTCTTATTAAATTGATTTTTCTCTTTTTTATTTTCTTTTATTTAAACTTATTAAAAGAATTAAATAAATAAAATTTCTATATAATTCACTCATTCATCATAATAAGAAAGAATTTACCCTTGTTGTTTACTTACTATCTTTTCAAAAGTTGAGATAATTCAAGTAATTCGAGCTTTTTATAAAAGGCCAGTCTTAAAATAATGAATGGTTCATATAGTTTTAAGTCCATTTTTTGTCTTATCAAGACTCTTAATCAGGACTAATTTCTAATTTTTTTTATTGAAAACATTTATTGTTTATCTATCTGTTAATATCAATTGTTTCTGTCACATCCTCTCAATGTGAGTGATGTTACATTGCTATATTACTGTACAAATACACCCATGAAGCATTTCATGTTTTTTTGATTTTCATCCTCATACCAACAACAAAATTATCAAGAATTCAATAACAATAAATTGAAGTGTAAGAGAATAAAGTATTGTGAAAATAACAATACCGGTTCAGTCCTTAAGTAGGTAATGTATCATATGTTGATTAAAACAAAATAATCACTGAAGTTAAGTTGTTTGTAATAAATCATTTTCTTGAATATGTTCTATTAAATTAGTCAAGTCAAGATTTAATACTGTTAAGTCGAATAAAGGGTCGTATCACATTGTAGTTAAATTTAATAATACTAAAAACACTAACATTTATTTTGTTAATCATTTAACAATATGAAACTAATTAAAGAGTAAGACATTGGAGAGGATAATATGCATTGCATTGTAAACATAACAATAGTTATAAACATAAATCATATACTAAACATCATTACCAGTCATAAATAAGAAGTGATTTGGATGCTTATTCATTTTATTAATTGTAAACAAAATTATACTCATTACATAATAAATTCAACATGTTTCTTAGAAATGAAAATAATAATATTAATTAGGAAGGACATAAGTTACATTATTTCAAAATACTTTATTGATGGCAATTTATTGTTCTTTTATTGGAAGTGTTCTAGGAAGATATGTCTAGTTTCAATATGTTAAACAAAACATGACAACCTGACTGATAACCTCCGTTGTGAAATTGAAAATGATTCAACTAAACTAATCAAGACTAGTGATTTATCTTTAAAATTTCTTTGTGTTATGTCCATTAGTGTATCATACATTCTTATAATCCAACAATAAAAATACACTAATTTTATGTCAGCACCTCTTAACAAACTTGTTTTAGTACTAGTATGATAAATTCTTATGATGATATGAGTTTCAATAATTTTATG
This sequence comes from Entamoeba dispar SAW760, assembly GCF_000209125.1. Classification (NCBI taxonomy): domain Eukaryota; phylum Evosea; order Mastigamoebida; family Endamoebidae; genus Entamoeba; species Entamoeba dispar. The sequence goes on from NW_001856081.1 coordinate 4,964, forward strand.
ATATTTATATTATTCAATTCTGAATTTTGAAAAACCAAATGACTGATGAGATGACGTTTATAACAATAAACAAAAATGTTTTGATTTATGTTTTTTTCAATAGTTCGGTATAAAATACTAAAATCCAACTATCAATTTTTTATTGCTATTACTTGTTCTTATGGTTTAAAATGTACCAGCACCTTTTCAATAGCCATAAACCAAGTTAAATAAAAATATTATAGACGAGGGGCTTAGTCACTAAAACTTTTGGATGAACAAGAACAAAGTTTAAGTAACTTATTTATTGTTTGGTTTTTGATAAACAAAAACAACAAAAAAGAGAAATTAAAGAGAATGAGTTATCAGTAATTTATGTGATAAATAAATGAATAATAAAGCGGATAAAGTAGCATATAAAAGAAGGAAAGGAGAGAAAACAAAAGGATTAATAATGGCGAGAGCGTTGTTCATTGAATGAAGAAGGATAGTTGGGAAAATGCCAAGGGATTCAGTGAAGATACTAAAAGTATAACCGATGATCATGCCATAAGACATTTGGAAGAAGACATAAGGGACAGTAAAAGAAGAAGTACCGATATTAATGAAATGAATTAAACCAAACCAAACTCCTGATATGATAAAAAGATAGTTTTTAGGATTTTGAGTATAAATTTTAATAGTATTAAGCATACTTCTCCTTAATGCTATTTCTTCAGTTATAACGGAGAAAAAAAGAGTATCAATAATAATAGGAATATCTAATTGTCCATCAGTATAAAAATTAGTAAATAAATCAGAAGTATCAATATGACAATAATATAAAAAGATTCGAAGAAATAAAATACAAATTAATCCTAATAGTGCAATTATAAGTGTTGGAAATGAATTTTTATTAAATTTAAGAATTTCTTGAATAAAAGTATTAAGAGTAATAATATTTTTATTCATACTATATCTGTAATACATTAAATTAATGACAATTAATGAACAAATTAATGATTGAAAGAAATAACCATGAAAACCAAATCCTTTCATTAATATAGCTAAAATAACATGAATAAAAAAAAATTCTAAACAAACAATACCACACATTATAAATAATTTAGATATTTGATAATAAGGTAATGGTTTGTTATTATTAATAGGATTAGAAATAATAATTGAATTAGGAGTATTATCAATAGAAGTATTAATCATCTGATAATAAATAAAATTTAAATTTTATTTAAATTAATTAAAAAAAAAATATAAAAAAATATAAAAAAATAAAAATAAAAAAAGAAATTAAATTTTAATATCACCAAATTGATTTTCTAATTTCTTTGCATCTGATTGTTTTCTTATTGCTTTGAAAAAATCTTCTTCAAGACAATAATCTCTATCATCTCTAATTGCAAACATTCCTGCTTCTGTACAGACATTTCTTAAATCTGCTCCATTAAATCCTTCTGTTAATTTTCCCATTGCTTCATAATCAATTTCTCCTTTAATGTTCATCTTTTTAGAATGAATTTTTAAAATTTCAATTCTTCCTTGATCATTTGGAAGTGAAATTTCTATTTTTCTATCAAGTCTTCCTGGTCTCATTAATGCTGGATCTAAAACATCTGGTCTATTTGTTGCCATAATAATTTTTACTTTACTTATTTCATTAAATCCATCCATTTGTGCTAATAATTCCATTAATGTCCTTTGAATTTCTCTATCACTATGTATTCCTTCTGCAATTCTTTTTCCTGCAATAGCATCTATTTCATCCATAAATATTACACATGGTTGATGATCTCGTGCATATGCAAACATCTCTCGAATTAATCTTGCACTTTCTCCAAGATATTTATCTACAATTCCACTTGCAACTACTTTTAAAAATTGACATTCTAAATTACTTGCAAGTGCTCTTGCAAGTAATGTTTTTCCTGTTCCTGGTGGTCCATATAATAATACTCCTTTTGGTGCTTTAACTCCTACTCTTTCAAATAATTCTGGATTTGTCATTGGTAATTCAATTACTTCTCTTATTTCTCTCATTTGATTTCTCAATCCTCCAATATCTTCATATTTGACTTTCCCTGGACTTTCTACTGTCATCGAATATACCCCTGGATGAACTTCTCTTGGTAATATTTTCATTATAGTATTAGTTGATACATCAAGTGCAACTCGTGTCCCTTGTGTTATCTTTTTCTTATCTATACTATTTCTACATCCAACTACATAATGTGGTCCTAGTGATACTTTAACAATATATTTCTCTTCACTTAAACATTTTAATACTTCTCCAATTGACATCCCTATAGCTTGTAACGATAATAACATTTCTTCATTTCTGACCATATTCTCTTTACTCACTTTTAATGTCTCTTTTATTTTTTCTAATGCCTCTTTTTTTGCTTCGTATGTTTTCAATTTCTGTAAATATGCCTTTAATACACTTTTTCTTTCTCCATCAATTTCCATTTCTTTTGTTTTTTCTTTATTCCTTTTGAAGTTTTCCTTTTTTTTTTTTTTTTTTTCTTATCTTATTTTCATCATTTTCATCATTCAATCTCTTCCTTATCACTTCTTTTCTATCGATTATGATACCTCTCCACCATACCTTATAAGTTAAGTGGAATAAACTATAAACGAGAGATAAAAATTCAAATATAAGTAAATTATTTGTTTGTTGGTTAATTCATCTTTAATACGTTAATATGTTGCTTTATCCCTACAAAAATCTTTTATTTGTTATTTTTTAAATTCTTATGTTAGTAGTTTTTATTATTATATATTTCATAGATAAAAGATACCTTTTGATTTTGTGTATGGAAAATAAAAGATTACAAAACTGCCACAATACGTTGTTAACAAAGAATTACTTCAAAAAAGGAACTTCTTCAAAGCTTATATTAAGTAAAAATAATGCAACATTAAAACAGTCTTCTTCTTGATGTAAAATAAATAATTTAATGAAGAAACAAAAAACAGAATAAAACAATAAACATCAGAATTACTATGCTATGTTTGTACCATATTCCAAGAATTTAATCAATACTTTGATAAATAGTATAACTATTACATTTATAAGGAATAGTGGAGCATACCATTCGAACTTCAATTTTATCTGTTGAGAGAGTATCTGGATCAACAACTACATTAGTTGTTTTGTTCCCTTGAACAAATTTTACTTTCTTTCCTTTAACTTCTAAATGAGGATTAAAGCAGTTCCAAGGGATATCAGAAACTAATTCAAATCGAACATCATTCCAATTACGATACTCCAAATATTCCCTAAACTTAGTATTTTGTTTCATAGGGGTAGAAACACTACAACTAAACGTGGGTTGAAACATAAATACAACCCAACACGCTAAACAGCAAAATGAGAATGAGACAATAAAGAAATTTAAAAAAGAAGTATTCAATGTTTGACTACATCCCCATAACAACAACATCAATGAGACATACACTCCAAGATATAATTGTAAAGCTGTTCCCATTAAGAAACTAGCTGATACACAAACAAGAAATACATTTAGTAAAATAAAATTCATAGTAATTGCTTGTTTAGTGAATGTTCCATTAGGTGCAAATTGATTAGATGACCAATAACAAATACTAGCAAATACAAGAAATATCCAAATAAATGGAAAAGTTCCTTTTATTGCTACTATTGCAGAGATAAATGTTAATGTCACTGCAGTTGGTACAACAAATGAACTTGGTCCAAAGGAAAATAAATTATCTGACTTAACCTCATTAACAACTTTCATAGTATTATCTACAGCAACAGCTAAGTTAATAACTTTTTCTGTTTGGCTTACTTTCTTTAATTCTATTTGTAATTCTTTTAACGACTCAACAATAAAAGGTAATAATGATAATGGGTCTATAGAAAATCTTCCGTCTTCATCTTCTTTAACAGCATCAGTAATCACCTCTTTTAATTCTTGTGCAATAAATCCAAATCTAGTTCTATCTTCATTAACGTATTTAAATGACTTACCAGTAATTTTACAAATAGTGTCTAAGGCGTGTGATATTCTTTTAATATCTTTCTTACTTCTTTTGTCTGACCGTTGTAAGAAACCGTTTTCAGCAAATATTTCACCAGCAACATAAAGCCTTTTAACATTTTGTGAAATTGAATAAATTCTGATAAAATCATTTCCTAAACTTAACAGTTGTGAAGTAAATGGAGTAACCATAATTCCATTTGAGGATTGACCAAATTGAGTGTCTAACAGAGGTTGTTGAGAATTTACTGAAAGAGGTTCTACAATATTAGAGTCTAAATAAGGGAATAGTGTTTGATTTGTTGATTGATCAGAAGCATCAACACATTTAATATTATATCCATTTTCACTTTTTGCATAAAAAGAAGATTCTGGTTGAACTAAAGGGGATTGTAGATCAGTAGTGTTTTGTGAAGTAAAATCTAATTTATTTATCAATGTGTCAGGAAGATCATATGGTTTTCTTTTTCTAATACCATCAGCATTAGGAACATATCTTAAATATGGAAAACATAATGAACGAGCTTGTTCTTTATCTGGTAAATTTTTGTAGGACTCTGTTATATTACTAAGATGTCTTAAATGAATATCCCAAATATGAGATAAACAATTATATTTAGTTTTTAGTCCTTCATTACATCCTGGATATGTACATTGGTATTCTTTGAATCTAATTCGTTTATCAGTTCCAACTCTTTGAACATCGCTTTCCATGTTTTATTATTTAAATGTTTGAAGATGAAACAATTAAAATTTTTTCTTTTTTATTTGATACTATATTACTAATTTTATATAATTTCCTCTAATTCTTTATACTTTTTATTGTTTTATGATTTTTATTTCCTATTATCCTTCAAACAAAACAAAATAAAAAAACACCAAAATGAACTCAAAGTGTAAAATTAAATATCTTTACTTCTTTTTAGTTTGTACTTGTTTTGTAGCTTTCTTTTGTTCAGTAGCAAGTTTAGATTGTTTTGCTGACGTAGAAGTCTTTTTCTCTGTTTTAGATGTTGTTTTAACATTAACAGTTTTTTCAGTTTTAGTAATCTTATCAAGAGCTTTCTTTTCTTGTTTCTTTAAATCTTTTGCACTTTTCTTGGTGATTTCTTTTTTGAAAACTTTGCCAAGAGTCTTCATAGATTTTCTTAATGGTTTCTTAGAGACTTTTTTAGCTTCTTTTTTAGCTTCATTTCTTGATCTGACGATAATTAAATATTGGTGTTCAAGTTTTCTAATTAATCCATCGATAGCAGATCTACAAACCATCTTAATATCTTCGTTAACTACACCTTCAGCTGTAGCTTCTTCAATTCTTTCAACAATTTTCTTATAATATTTATTATAAGCTTTCTTAGAGACTTTCTTGAATTTTTCTTTAGCCTTTAAGATATCACCCTCTTTCTTATGATCAATAGTTTTAACTAATTTTTCTGAAGCAATTTCAGCAGCCATCTTAGCATATTTATGAGCAAGGGCTTGGGTTTCCTTTAAGAGGAGTTTTTGGTTATTTTCAATTTCTCTTCTAATATGGGAAGTTTCTTCGATACCAACTCTATGTTCTGTTCTAGTACTTCTAACTAATCTATCTCTATCAGGAAGGGCAATCTTATCAGTCATCTTCTTCATTCTTCTAAGAATAGCTCTTTTTTGTCTTCTAATTTTATCCATATTTTTATGTAATTTATCAATTTGGGTTTCAATCTTCATTCTGTCAGCAATACTAACAGCAAGTTTCATATCATCATATAAAATATCTAATACATTTTCAATCTTTCTTTCTCTGTTTTCAAGGGCTAATAAAGTTCTTTCATTTCTACGGTTGGAGGATTTGATTCTTCGCATTCTGTTTAACAATGTCTTTCCATGAATAAATGGATTGAATAAATCTTCTTCTGCAAATGCGCAGAGGCAAATAAGAGCAATAAACAAAGCTTTCATCCGCTAGTAATAAAATATATTTATTTAGTTCGTTTTTTATTAAGTTACTTTTTGTTTTTTTTTATTTTTTTGAATTTGTAGTTTTCTTAGTATAGTTTATACTATATTATTTTATTATTTTTTATAGTTTTCTTTATTCTTAAAAATCAACTAAAAAATAAAGAAGAATTAAGAATTAATTATTTTCTCAATAACATTCTAACAATTTCTAACCCAAAAAATATATTTTATTTACTAAAATAAAAAAGTGTATAATAAAAAAGAATAAAACAATGATTGAATTAATCATTTTGACGAGTTCACTTAACAAGCATGAATCTTTTCGCAAATAACGACTGGATCAACATGATTTTCAATAAGCTTGACAAGTTCATCAACACCAAATGAAAGGATTTTATTGCAAAGAGTTCCAAGGAATCCACTGGCTTTAGCACAAAGATTGTCAATATATTGTCTGACAGCTTGAGCACCGTCAACAGTTAAAAGATTTTCAATAAGGTTAACTGTGTCTTTGCAAAGGTTGCAAAGAATAGATCCTTCTCTGGTTGCAGCAAAGGCAATAGCAAAGATTAAAACAAAAACAATAGCTCTCATGAATTCAATTAAACAATTGATAATTTAGTTCATTTAATTAGTTTAAATACCTTAATTCCTATTTTACTTTTCTTTTATTATTATAAAACTATACTTTTTAAGTCATAGAACAAAATGGATTTAATTGAAAAATCAAAATTCCTCGAAAATTCTTTGTTTACGAATCAATTAGAACATAATCTTTCCTAACAGTTATTATTTATATTCTTTTTCAAAGTGTTATAAAAATTATTAACGAATAAATCTTTATTAAAATAAAATCTTAATTCTTATTTTATTTAAATTTAATATTTCTTTAAAAAAAAATAATAAAAGTATTGAATTATTGTAATAAATGAGATAGATCTTTTAATATTATCCTCATAATAATTCTTTTTTATAAAATTTTATCTTCTTTTAATTTCACTTTTTCTAAAACCAATAATAGTTTTTCTTTTATTTATTTTTAAGTTATTGCATTGGTTATATTAAATATAATGTTAATTCAAAAATTATATTAAAAATAGGTATTTTCAATTGAAATCAGAAAAATAAATAAGAGAGTGAAACAAAACCTTCAAAGTAGAATCTAATTTAAACGATTTATTTTGTTTAAGTAAGTTAGTTAATCAAAAAGAAATATACATGAAAAAGAGTTATTTAAAACTTTATGTTTTAGGTCGAGTTATTGGATTTAACATTATTTTAAAAAAAGAATATTGCATTAAATAAATCATTCATTTATAGAAGAAGTAATGACAATTTCTGTAGAACGAAGTTCGTCATTATGAGGAACGAATAATCCAAATGTTATTAATTCTTTTATTAAAGTTTTTACTTCATCAGGTGATTTATCAGGAAAGAGTGATAGACAATTTTCTACGGAAATAATACCTTTTCTATTAACATTGTTTAATATGATTCTATAATTTGTAAATATTTGTTGTGCTTTAGGTTTACCTTCTTCACAATGACGAATTATATCAAATAAAGAAAAGGAATTAAAATCAATTTTAGTTGAAACGCAACAACATTCGATTTTTGATTGATAATTTGTTTGGAACGTTTTGATTATACCTATTGTTATTGAGATATAATCTAATAATAATTTAAATGTTTCAGAAGATGGAGATGAATTAATTGTATTTATAATATTTTTTAATTCATCATCAGCATCTTCAGGAATATTAATTTTATTGAAATTTGAAGGAAAATTAAAATTAAATAACGGTTGTGCAATATCAGAAATATTAAGAAGTGAAGTATATGGTGGTAATAATTTATGAAAATGAATTTGTGATAAAGTTTGAATTGAGAACAATAATCGAGTAAATATAACAGATAAAAAGTCATAAGTTTGTTCAATCCCTAATTTGATTTTTTCATCTGCCTCAGACATTCCTTCAAGAAATTGAGGTATTATTAGTGAAGGATTTGTAAATATTACTGAATGTTCTATATGTCGAATTATAAATTGAATAAACAGTTTGTATGAATGATGAAAATCTCTATATAACATAATATTATATGATATTATTGATGGATGAATCAATGGTAATTTACCAATAATAGTTTCTTTTAATTGCATATATTCAAAATGATTAATTATCTGTGTTGTACTAGTTGAAATAGTTGCTATTTTAATCATTGGATAATCATGTCCAAGCAAATACCTATCACATTCAACTATCGTATTTCCAACTAAAAACACTATTAATTTCTTTCTTAATGATTCTGCAACTCTCCAAATAGTTTCAATACATTTTTCTTGTTCAGGTAATTCAATAATAATAACAATAGTATCACTTGATTCAAATGTATCTTCAATGCTAATGTCATGCCATAGTCTTCCATAACTTAATAATGTTGTTCTGATACTTGACATGTAATCATAATTTGTTGTTGTCATTCCAACAATAGAAATAATATTAACACAATATTCTTGTATGCCCTTTAAACACCCATCTATTTGTTTAATTAATACCTTAACTAACTCGTTAAAAGGAATCATTCTATCTTGATAATACTCATCATACAAATATTGTATAAATTTATTTCTAATAATTTGACTCTCTTCAGTTAAAAGAAAATTTGTTTTTTCTTTCATTCGTTCACTTCTTAATTTACACTCAACTGCTTTTAAATTATCACACGGAATAATTTTATCATCATCATCAAAGAAAACTTCATCATCTTCTTGTTCATTAAAAACAATACTTTCTTCAGGTTTTTTATTTAATACTTCATCATCATCCACAAATAAAACTGAATCGTCGCTTTCTTCTTGTTTATTTTTTTCCTGTTCTTTCATTTCATTTTTTTCATCATCACTTAATCCTTCTGTCCTTTCTTTTTGAATTAATAATTGTCCATCTCTTGATCCAAATCCTTTCTTCCGAGGTTTACCAAGTTCCTTGAAGATGTTAGTCTTATCCATTTATAAAACTAAGATAACACAATTTGGAGTTTTTTGTTCTTATTTTTTTCTATAACAATAATTTAATTAAGACCTACAAATAATCTTCTCTTATAAAGATTACTTTATTCTTGAAAACTCTTTGTTATTCCTAATTACTTATTATAACCTATTTATTTATCAACAACAAATTCACATTAAATTTTAAATAACTTGCTTCTTATCATTATTTTTGATTCTATTTCTCATACTACCATAATTTATCTATCAATAGAACCAAAAAAATTATTAATAAGACATTCTACAAAAGAAGTTTTCGTTTGATAATTATTAGAAGATAATAAAAATAAAGATAGTATAATATTATATAAAGTGTTTAATATTTATTTTGATTAATTAATTAAAAATTGAATACTATTCTTCATAAACTAAATGTTGTATTTCTATTTGGATATAAAAAAGTATAACCTACAGTTTATCTCATTTTAAAAGTATCATCAACAATAAAAATACACAATGAAAAACAAACAATTATTAATGATAACTGATAACTGTTTTAATTGAATAAAACATATGACTGAATCAATTAAAAATATGTTCTATTTTTTTATTTCTCTCAATATATTTTAAATAAGAGATAACAAATAAAATAAGCCAATAATAAAACACAACAATTATTATCTATCATAATACATATCCAGAAAAATTCTATCTGAAATGACACACTTTGAAATCATTTTGTTCATCTGAAACAATAAACAAAATCAAACTTACAAAAAAGAATAAATATAACCAAAAAATATATAAAATTTAGAAGTTAAAACTTATTTTAGCTAACTTTTTATTCTACAAAATTATTTGGATATTAAAAGAATATATGATTATTTGACAATAATTCAATAAATTAAACCACAACAACAAGAAATTCAACCCATACATTATTTTTTTTAACTCATTAGTTATTACAAATGTCTTAGTAAGATTTGATTAAAAAAAAGTTACATAACCTCTCTAAAACTTAATGTAGTTATTTAAAAAAAGAAAAAATTTACAAACAAATAACCCTTAAGTTGAAAATAAAAAATACAAAGAATATTAATTTTCTATTAAATAATAAATATTTAAATATTCTTAAATAAATTACTACGAAGATGAACGTAAATTAATTAAAACTTGTTACCACATTCACTACAGAATTTTCCTCCATTATTCTTAGCACCACAACTTGGACAGAATTTTGGAAGATCAGATGGAGTAGGTGCTGATCTGACTGGAGCATTTCTCATTTGTTCAGCCTCTTCTTGAGCAGCAACCTCAGCAATTCTACCACCAACAACAGTAGAATTATCAACTTCACCTTTTCCTCCACCATAACCAGTATATGAAGTAAGGACATTTCCTGGTTGGAATCCTTTAAGCCCTTGTTTTTGTGCATGACAATTAGCACAATAAGGCATACCATCAGATTCACGAGCTTTAGAAATTTCGAGTGTCTTATGGCATGAAGTACATTTGAAGCAGCCAATTTTATGGTAATCCTTACCAGCGAAAGTTAATCTTTCGTTGAAATAAACACGCTTATGACAAGTTGGGCAGATTGGTGTTCCTGACATTGCTTTTTTCAGTTCAAACTATCTAACTTTTTTACTTGACGCTTATGACGTAAGCAAGTTTATTTTCTTTAATATTTAGAGTTTGTTTTATCTTATAATTAAATCATCATTAGTATTTAAGTTCTTAAGTTATTTTCTTTAGGAACAAAAATAAACTTCTTTCTTGAAAAATGTAACTCTATTTATTCTGTTTTGTTATTCTTCAACACTCAAAGCTAGTAAGTTAAATGACTCATTCAATAGTTGTTCTAATTCTTTTAAAGACAATACCTCTAATTCCAGTTTACATTGGAGTTTGATTAAAAAATCCACTGCTTCTATAATTTGTGGTTCAGACACCTTTGATTTTAGACGTACTAACTAACTAGATAAGTTATTTGTGAAAATTTTTTAATTAAAGTGACAAACTTTCTTCTGATCAAGTAAGGAAAGTGGAATTTTTGAAGAAGATGGAATATTATTAATAGATTGCTGAATGTAATTAAAAAACAATAACCGAATTGATGATAAAATAGGATATTCTCTATCTGATCTGATGTAATTATTAAAAATATCTAGTCCGAAAGGGTCAAAGTCAACCATACAATATAATTTAATTTTTTGATTTGAAGAGATTAATAAGTTAATAAAATATTTAACTGCAGAATCAGGAAAACCACATGCAGTAATAATAAGAATATTATTTTTGTTAGTATTAAACCAATTTGTTTTTGTGATTTGATTGAAGATAGTATATTTTTCTACTATCAAAATGTGAGTAGCAGTAGTTTTTATTTGAGTATTTTTCATGGTTGAGATTAGTGGAATTACTGTTTCTTTCTCTGGTGTTATTTGTGTAGTTTTCATGTCTCTAATCATAGTTATATTACCACAAAAAAAAGATTTTTGAGCAGCAACAACATGAAAATCTTCTTTAGGTAAATGAAATACTCTTTCAGACAATTTTTTTACAATTTCATCAACAACTCTTTGATGTTTAAATAAATTTTTATCTAGATAATAGATATGTCTCTTAGTTACAGAGATATTTAGAAGAGTTGCTTCCTGAATAACTTTTAATACCATAAAAACTTGAGCAATTTTTGTTAATGAATGATCTCGGACAAACATAGATGTTCCAACAAATTTTTTATCTGTGGTGATACAATTTAAACTTGATATAAACTCTAGGAGGAAGGTTTGTATTTTATCTAACACAAATTGGTCGATACTTCCATTAACGAAAATCTTTTTAGGAGAGTTATTGGTATTCTTATTCTTAGAAGGTTTCATATAAGTATTGTTTTTTTTTCTGAAACAACTTAATAAAAGAAATTATCTTTTCATTCTAGGAGAGATACAATCTTCGTTTTAGTTTATAATTAGTTAAAGTTGAATAAAAACTTCAGAATAAAACAAGATTTTCACTCAAAAAAAATCTAAAGGTATTGAATATAAGAAAGTACTTTAGAGATAAAAAAAAAGAAATGAAGAATAACCATAAAAGAGTGAAGAACCGATTTTATTACTATTAGTTTTTAGTCATTTTCTTAAGAGTGTAACACATCCAATCTAAACCTTCAAAAAGACCATCACCTGTATAAGCAGAACATGGGAAAATTTGGCAACGTAACTTTTGAGTTTCAGTAAGATTAAGTTTTTCGTTGAAAGTAGTTTGGTCAAACTGTTTTTTATCAGTTTTATTAACGTATATTAAAAATGGCATACCTTTTAATTCAGAGTCAGCAAGCATATTTAATAAAGCGTTTTTAGATTCATCAAAACGATCTTCATCAGTATTATCAAAAACAAAAGCAATACATTTAACATTTGGATAATATGATTTCCAAAGACCTCTGAATTTAGCAGCTCCTGAAACGTCCCAAAAAAGCCATTCAAAGGTTTTGTATTTTAAAGTTGGATTTAAATAACCAATAGTTGGTTTAGTTTGAATAGTTTTTGGGTCTTGACCTTGCATCTTAAGTAACATTGATGTCTTTCCAGACCCATCAAGTCCACAAATTAAAATATTCATTTGTTTCTTTTTGAAAAGAAATGATAAGAATGACATTCAGTTATAACTTTAAGTAATATTTTTTAAGATTAAAACATTTCTAGATGTGTAGCTATTTTGAGAGGTATTTCTTGTTCATAGATTTTTTTTCCTTTCTCCTTTACTGTATTATTTGTGTTTTTTTCTTTTTATGTTATTCTTTCCTTATAAGTCAATTTTTATTATAAATCAAAATTATGATCAACTTGTTTAATTCCAATCATTTTTTTTTAAATTTGAAATAACAAAAATAATTTTTATTTTTGCTTTTATAAAAATATCAAAAAATAAAAAATTTATTTTTAGAAATGAACTTAAAAAAGAATAAAAAAATGTCTGTTGGAAATGAAGGTTTGTTCAAGTTTCTTTTCAAATAAGATAATTCCTATCACCTGTCTAACCACTTAGAATCAAAACTAAAGATTGAGGAAGATATAAGACAAGAAACAAATTTAAATGGAGAGATAGAAGTTAACAATAATTCAAATAAACAAGAAGAAGAGCAAACAGCACAACCAATACCTAGTACTCCAAGACGTGCAGCTGTTTCTTTGAAAGAACTCATTGCACAACAACATCAACAACAAAAGAAAACAGAAATTTTAATGGCAAGTATTTTTATTCAAAAGAAAATTGGTGAAACTAAGGAAGAACCAAAACGAACTATCAGTTGTGATTATTCACCAGAAACAAAGGAAAAACACTCTCGATTGAGAGTAGAAGAATTTTTTAGAACAATGTTCCGTTCTAACAATCAGTGTCATAAACTTAACATTCCTAAATACTTAATGTTACCTATTCCATCAGAAGTTTTAATGGAATCAATTATTATTCCACAAGACATATCTAAAATTCGATTACTTGGGACTGCTTATGCTGCTCACTCAAATGATTATGCAACTATTTTCACACGAGTATACTCGACACATAGAATTGTTCTTGTTGTAGATCCGATTCATACAATTAATGCTGATTATGCTTCACAACAATTTGCAGGTTTATTCTTTAAATGTTATGAAACTCAATTTTCTTCAATTACATCAGTTACAAATACAATTGAAGCATTAGTAGAGACTATGACTGATATCAATATTGTATTTTCAAAAAATAAACTTGTTCCTGTCAATTTTACTCTTCTGATTATTTGTGATGAAGATTGTGGTTTTGGTGAAAGTAAACCAGCTGTTTTATCATTAGTTGTTGGTGATTTTAATATATTTAAATTAAACAAAACAACAGAAATCAAAAAGATTTGTGATGGTGGGAATTATAGAATTGGAGAAAATCCAGGGGATGATGCAAAAGTATATTTTGATTGGTCTTATTTCAACAATGATGACACTCTTATTATTACTACTACAAAAGAATTCCAAGGCATTGAAACTCCAGAAAAAGTATTAATGGAAAGATTTGAGTCAAATGGAGTTCTTGATAGTATTATTAAAGAAACTTCTACTATCGCTGTTGCTTTTTCTTTAAATATAGATTCATGGCATGTTCATTCTTTTATGGGTAGACCAAAGAAAGAATGGTTGAAACCACAAATGATTAAAGCATAAATCAACACAATTAAACTATTTTGATTTTGGTTTAAATATAGTAATATGTCATAGTTAAAAAATATATCTAAACAAATTATTATTAATAAAGTGGTTAATACCTTATTTAATTATTCAACAACTCTTTAAAAAAATATAACATCTGGCTGGACTCAATTCTGAGAGTTTTTTTTTTAAGTTAAAGTTAATAATAATGAAGTAAGTAACACTTTACATAAAATCAAAGAATCAAAATAATATGAGATGTTGATTATAAGATTACTTATTTGATGTAGAAAGTTCTATGCTATCTTAAACAATTTTCGATTCTCTTGAAAGGCATAAGAACTGTAAAAATTAATTATTTTATATGAAAAATATTGTTCTTATTTCTTTGTATGTATTTATTTGTTATGGAAAACTTGTTCAAGTTAATTTAGAAAAAGGGGATGAAACATTAGATGGTTATATTGCTTATATTGGATATAATGAAATATCAGAACAAAGACATAATTTACCAGTTTATTGGAATAGAAGAAACCCTACAGAAATTCATTGGGATTCTACTCTTTCTACAATTCAAAATCGTACTACAACATTAAGAATTAAAACAATTCCAAAAAGACCACAAATTGTTGACATGAGAGAAACTATTTGGTTATTACATGATCGAGAGTTATATCTTTATAGCCTTGTTTCTGAAACACCAACGATTTATCTTAACTCTACTTATAGTGGCCAATTTGATGAATACGCACCTTTAGTATTTCAACATTTTGAAAAAGATAGTGTTCAAACAGACACATTACTTACATGTCTAAATGGTAAATTAGTTGGTATTAAAGTAGAAACATTAACTCCTAAAATTACTACTGAATATGATTGTGGAGAATATATTAGTGCTGGAAGTCAAATGATTGTTGTAAAAAAAGGTCAAAGTATTAAATTATATCAATTTGATGCTTCACAAGATGAATATTATATTTGGGGAAAAATTAATTATTATAAAGATATTTTAATTAATGGTGTTGATACATCAGAAACATTTCAATATGATGCTATAAGGATAAATAGGTATAATATAATATATTGTATTGTATCAGATAAAAATAAAATTGTTTCATTTGATCCAAATTCTAAATATTCAAAAGAAGAAATTCTTTCTAATGTTCCGTTTTATTCTGATAATGTTACTGAATATATTCAACCATTAAATCAACAACCATTTGATAACATTGGATCTTATGGACAAATAATTGTTGTTGGAACACCAGGATATTCAATAAATAATAAAACCCATTGTGGAGGTGCATATGTATTTTTTGATAATTATTTTGATTATGGGTATGTACCAAGATTTGTTGAAATAATGAAAATTCATGGAAATTATGAATATCAATATTTTGGGTATTCAGTCTGTTCATCAAAAAATTCAATTTGGGCAGGTGGATTAAATAATATTCCAAATAATTTTAATTACCCAACAATTAGTATTTCAATGAAAAAATATAATAAAGAATATTGTTCAGAATCTAATTGTCAATGTAGATCAAATATGTCATTTATTAATGAAAAATGTAATTCAGAAGAAACAAATAATAATATTAATAAAATAACAATAACGTTAATAGTAATATTATTAGTATTAATAATATTTATTGTTCTTATTATTATTATTGTTATCATAGTTATCGTTATACCAAAAAAAAAGAAATCAACAAAATTTAGAATAAAAAATTTTAATCATGATTTTACTTCATTTGAAAATTTTCCAATATCATTTAGTGATACCCATTTTGATTTTGGATTTTCTAATAAACCAGCTCCAGTGAGAGAAGAATTTATTCAAGAAATAAGTATAGCTAATAAAACAAAAAAGAAACAATATTTTATTTTTAATCCAAATGAAATTCAGTCATATAAATATAATATTAATTTTGAACCAAAATGTATTAAATTACAACCTGGATTTGGTCAATCTGTTATAATTAAATTTGAATTTTTATGTACAACTAAAGTTAATGATATTATTGATGTTGTTGCTTGTGAAGGAGATGAAATAATTATTGGTAAAGAAGTTCATGCTGCTTTAACTATCGAATGTGAAAGTTGTAATAGTATTCAATTGGATTATCAAGAATTTGAAAAAGAAAGAGTTATTGGAGAAGGTTCATTTGGAATAGTTTATGTTGGAAAATATAGAGGAACTCAAGTAGCAATTAAAGAAACAAAAAATTTTTCTTGGCCTCAAGACATTATTGAAGCATTTCAAAAAGAAGTTTTGATGATGGATAAAATGAGATGTCCTTATATTATTAATTTTGTTGGGGCAGTAGATACTCCTGATCATTATTCTATAATAACAGAATATGCACAATTTGGTAGTTTAAAAGATGTTTATCAAAAAAATGAATTTAATGATTTATTGGCATATAAAATGTTAAATGATGTTGCTAAAGGAATGACATTTTTACATTCTAGTTCAATAATTCATAGAGACTTAAAACCAGATAATATTTTGGTAATATCAATGAGTAAAGATGAAACGGTTAATGCAAAATTATCTGATTTTGGAACAACAAGAAATATATCATCTTCTTCAGCATCAGACTCTATGACTAAAGGAATAGGAACTCCATTGTACATGGCACCAGAAATTTTATTAAATAGACCTTATTCATTACCTATTGATGTCTATGCATTTGCAATAGTATCTTATGAAGTCTTTTTAAGAAAAATCCCATATGGAAATGGTTGTTTCGTTCATTCATGGGATGTTTCTGATTTTGTAAGTCAAGGACAAAGACTTGATTTTCCGAAAACGTTCCCTCCTGGAATTTGTGAATTAATTAAAAAATGTTGGGCACATGATCCAAAACAACGACCAGTATTTTCTGAAATTGATAGAATAACAAGTAAATTATTTAAAGAAACATACAAATCATATGAAGAAGAAAAAGCACTTCGAAAAACCAATTTATCAATACAAATAAAACCACAAACCCAACAACCATGTAATAAATCATCATCTCAATTAGGGGTTGAAATAGAAATGAACAATGAATAAAAAAATAGGATTTAATTTTTAATTGACTGTTTTACAGTAAGCTTTGTTGATCTAATGGACCATGGTTTGATTGATAGCTTGGAGAAGATTGATCAAAAATAAATCTATTCTTTACAACAGATTCAGTATCATCTCGTATTTGTGTTTCCATAGATATTTTAGTTGATGGTATTGGTGAATTTTGAAATAATTGACTTTCGGGTGGCTCTGTATTTTGTCTACTAAAACGAATAGGTTGTCCACGAGAAGGAGGTGGTGCTAATTGGAATGAAGAGTTTTTACGAGAGAAACTTGATGAAGAAGGAGTTTCTCTTTGAGCAGAAGATGATGCAATAGAAATTGGATCAAGAGGTGCTTGAGAAGATCTAATTTTTGTATGTTTATCTTCAGTTTTATCAGTTATATGACCAGTAGTATAAGTACGATAAATGTCTTCCCCTTGTGGGTTATTGATAATATTTGCTAATTGAACAATAAGTTTAGTAAAATTACTTTCTAATTCTGAATATTTTTGAATTTCTTCGGTATTTGTAGCTGTATTAATATATTTCACAAAAAGAACATTAAACTTACTATTTAATTCTACTGCTCTTTTATACAATGCTTTTACAGATTGAGTTCTAACTGACGCTCCAGTATTTTCTAAAGCGTCTTGAATTAATTCACTGCATTCATTAATTTCTTTAGTACTTTTTTCTAAATCATCAGCAAGACTCTCACTATGTTCTGGCTGTGTTTGTTCAGGTAATTTATCTAATACTGGGAAATAAACTCCTTTACTTAAGTATTTATCATACATTAATTGATAATCATATAACTCATTAGGATAAAGAGGTCCCCATGTTTGAAGAATTCTCATAGCCTTTTCAGTAACTATTCCAGGCTTTTTCGATTTTTTACATTTCTAAGTTATTCAATATTATTTTTTTTTGTTACAGATATGATAATTATTATTGTAATTTGTTTCTTACAAAAACAACAAACCTCAAAATCTGCAGACCTTTCAAATAATGTAACAAAATCTGGGTTTAATACTTGTGGTCTGAACTGTGGACAATTTAAGACTAAATAGTCTACTAAACATAAACAATAATACATCTCTTTCTTTGGTAAGAATCCATTACAATAAGCTTTCATTTTTGTAATTAATTGAACACGTAATGCTACTTGTGCAGATGGAATTGTTGCAGCAATTTTAGCTAATGTAGCATATGCTTTAATACTAGGTGATGGATGAACTTCATTGGTTGCATGATCAACTATTTGACTTAAAGGGACAGTTTGTTTACCTTTACTCATTATTTTTTAAGATTTTTAAGTTGAAAAGATATCTCAGGTTTGTTAAAGGGTAACAAAAAAAAAAATTGGGAACTATGAAGAATATTAGAAAATTCTTTTTCTTAATAATCTCTTGTTTTTTTAAGAATTAAAAGAGTTTCCCGTTTTTTTCCATATATTATATTTTTAAGTTCATAATGAGTCAAAATTTTTTTAATTAATAACTTTTTTACCAAAAATAATTAATTCTACATTTTGTGAAACTTCATCAAAATAAAAATAGAACTTAGAATAATAAAGAATTACAATATTATGAATTTGTATATATAACAAAAATTATCATCAAGAAATAGAACATAAGCAAAAAGAATGAATAAAAGATAATAGAAAAAAGGAGTTATTTAAATAAAACAATCAATGGAATTGTTGGCAAAAGAAATAGGGTTTTTTGTAATAAAGAGCCCAAAAGAAAGCTTACTATTAATTATTATTAGGAGAACATGGAAATTACTACATTAATTAAATGTTCAATATACTCTATTATTAAGTTAGTATTTATTGCATTGATGGGTTTTATTGCATCAAGGTGTTCTGGATTTGATGAAAGAATGAGAGGAGGTTGGTCTAAATTAATTTTTACTTATTTTATGCCTGCGATTGTATTTTATCAAACAGCAACAGCAATTGATGAAATTAAAGAATTAAAAGAATTATGGATATTACCAGTTGCATGTTTAATTCATGGGATATTACAATTTTTTATACCCTTAATAATTGGATTTATACTTAGAATTTCAACATTAGATAATAGAGTTTTTTCTTTCACACTTGGGTTTGCTAATGTCATGTATATTCCTATGGCGATTGTAGAGGCATTAACTAATGAAACTGATGAATTAGGAAATGATGCAAAAAATATAGCTTTTAGTTATATTTGTACATATCAATTGACATTTATGATAACATTCTTTGTTCTTGGGTATAATTATATTAACTTTAATGTTCGTGATGAACAAAAATTACAACAAAAGGAAATAGAAATGAAAGAAATTAAAGTTGAAAAAGATGATAATGAATTAAAAAATGAAAATATATTTCAAGAAAATAATAATAATAATGAAAATCATCAATCACAACCAAATAACATTGATAATTCAATGTCTGTTAGTAACGAACATGTCCATGAGACTAATGGTGCTACTATTAGTAATAGTGAAAGAAGAAATTCACTTGATGATAATTATTCAACAAAACAAAAATCTAAACAACGATGTTCATCATTTACACAACCTTTTATTAATTGTTACAAATTACTAAAGAAAATTGGTTATTATATATCTCAACCGTTTATTAAAATATGGATGAAATTACCAGAAATTATTAGATTTTCAATTAAAAATTTATTTTCTATTCCAACAATGGCTGCAATCCTTGGTGTTATTTTTATGTTAATCAAACCAGTTAGAGATCCTTTACTTGTTTCTGGTAATTGGAGTATCATTGGAAGATGTATTTCCTATTTAGGTAGTTGTACTGTTTTTTGTGCATTGTTCCTTCTTGGAGGAGCACTTTCAAATGGTCCACGAGGTGGTACTATTTCAACATGGAAAATAATGATTGGTATTATCGCTAGAATGGTTATAACACCAACAATTTGTTGGGTCGCAACTTATTTATTGTATAAATATGAAATATTGCCATCTAACAAAGTAATGTATTTTGTTCTCCAAATTGAATCATTTGCACCTCCTGCATTAAACAGTCTCGTTGTAGTTAATGTTTGTTATCCAAATGGAACAAATTCGACTTCAACAATATTATTTTGGTCTTATATGTTAGCAATTATTTCTTTAACCGTTGATATAATTATTACTATGACAACATTAGATAATTGAATAGTAAATATGTATTAATTCATTTAAAATTCTTTTTATATAGTTGAAGTATTAACAAGTTATTCTCAAAGAATTAAAGAAAATCTTAAAAATATTCATTATTAAACATCATGGGAGGTCAATTATCTATTGAAGCTAGATTAAAATCTATAATCCCTCCATTAACATTCGACTCTCACAAAGGGGGGTGTGGTAAAATTGCTATTATTGGTGGAAGTGTAGAATATACAGGAGCACCTTATTTTAGTGGTATAACTGCTTTAAGAGTTGGATGTGATCTTGCACACATTTTCTGCCATCAAGACGCTGCTATGGCTATTAAGTCATACTCCCCAGAGTTAATAGTACATCCCTTCTTTAAAGAGGATTATGATACAAATGAAGTATTGAAATGGTTAGACCCACTACAAGCTTTGGTTGTTGGTCCTGGATTAGGAAGAGATGAGTCTGTAATGGAAGCAACTCTTTCCATCTTAAAACAAGCGGTAACTAAAAACATCATAGTTATTCTTGATGCAGATGGATTATTCTTAATAAACAGTCATCTCGATTTAATTAAAGGAAAAAAGAATGTTATATTAACTCCAAATGTTATGGAATATAGAAGACTTTGTGATGCACTAAAAGTTTCTTATAATACACCATGTAACAAAGTAGCTGTAATGCTTGGGGGAGTTACTATTCTTCAAAAAGGTCAAGTAGATATAATTTCAAATGGAAGTTATACTGTTCACGTTAAACACACAGGGTCTCCACGACGTTGTGGAGGACAAGGTGATGTACTAAGTGGAAGTCTTGCTACCTTTGCTGCATGGAGTAAATTAAATCAAGATTTTCAAGATGGAGATCTAATTTGTTGTTCAGTTGCAGCATCAGCTTTAGTTAAAGAGTGTAGTTCGTTTGTGTTCAAAGAAAAACATAGAGGGGTTATAACAAGTGATATTATAGAATCTGTTCCAACTGTTTTTGATCAGTTATTTGAACAAAACAAAATTCATCTAATTTATGAATGAATTGCATAGATTATTTAATATTTATTTTTTTAAGTATTAATTATTTATATTTTTATAATAAACAAATATTTGTATTAATCTACAATAAAGGATATTATTATTCTTTCTTTTAAATGAATATGAAGAAGTTTAATGCACAAAAGGAAGTTTTTATGTTTTGTAATAGAACAGTTTAATTCATAGGACTTTCATTGTGTCGTTACAATAAATGAAATTCGAAAGTTTTTAAATAAGTTTAAGTTAAAAAAATGAAAATAGAGTGAAGAAGAAACTTAAAAACGAAAAAAGAAAAGGTTTATATTATGTGTGCTGATTTGTATCAAACAAATACTAACCCTTTAAGGTTAAATACAACACGAAACGATGGCAAAAAAAAACAAAGTATTACTTTGAGAAATGTTGATGGAAAAAGATGGGTAGATGAGTCAATGGCTGACTGGCCAATAAATGACTTTCGTATGTTTGTAGGAAATTTAGGAAAAGAAGTTGACGACACAATGCTTAAAATATTTTTTTCTAAATATCCATCAGTTCAAAAAGTAAAGTTTGTTATTACATAATACCTATTAAAATAATATATTAATGCTTATTTAGAGTAGTTGTAAACCCACACACAAATAAAAGTAAAGGGTATGGATTTGTTAGTTTTTCTGATCCAAATGAATATCTTCTTGCATTAAGAGAGTTAAATGGAAAATATATTGGAACACGTCCTTGTAAATTAAGTAAAGGTAAATGGGAAAAACGTTCTGAAAAACCTTCAACTAAAGATGGAAAAATACCGAAGCTACCTAAATGATTAATAATTAAAAATAAATTAGTTATGTTGAAGTTTAGGTCTCCCAATTGCTAAGGCACAAGTAATATTTTGAGTTGGGTCTGTAAATTCTGTCCATTCATAATGGATATTATTCTGAATTAATATCAGTGATAGTGTCGACAAAAATTTAACGTCATCGTCATAGGTTTTTTCTGTTCCTATAGTACATACTAATTGATGATATTTAGGATCAAAATCAGTAAGAACTTTAAATTCTAATTTTCTGTAGTTATTAGATTGAATAGAATATTTGGCTTTCTCTATCATTTGTGATATTAATTTCTTAGGTACTTCTTCATCGTCACTATTTATTTTTCCCTCAGTGTTCTTCAACACAGGAATAACATTACCAAAAGATTCTATATCAATCTTTTGTGGAGAAATACCATTAAAAATAATTGCACCAACAGGGCAAACTGATGTACAACAACCACAACTAACACAACGTTCAGGAAAAGATACTGTTGATTTCATATGAGTACTTGTTAATACCTTTGTAGGACATATTCTAACGCATTGCAAACAGCCAATGCATTTATTAAAATTGACTTGAACAGGACATTGCATACTAAAATGACAATCTCAGAGATTGACAAGATACAAAAATGATAAGTTCCAAAACAAATCATAAAACAGAAATAACTATATAAATTTTAACTATAAGGAATTTGAGAAAATAAAACTTCACAACAAATAAAAATAGATTTGTCCTTAGAAAAAATCGTTTCAGAATTATTTTGTTGTAGTTATCATCTCTACCTCTACTCTTTTGGTGAAACGAAAAGACAAAAGAACTTAATAATAAAACAACTAGGATTATTATAATGAATAGCCGTACAACACAAATAAAAAATAATTCATATGAGGATCCCCTCACTCAAAGATATGTTTTACAAGGACTTATTGACAAAGGTTCAGAAGGTATAGTTTATTCTATTTTACATAAAAAATCAGGACAATTGCTAGCGTGTAAAAAAATTGAAATTGGGGAGTCAAGAATAAATGGTCTAAGAGTATTACAAGAAATTAGACTCTTAAAATATTTAAATCATGAAAATATTATTCACTTAGAAGAATATCTTTATGCTCAAATTGAATCTGTTAATACTGTTTTTCTAATCTATGAACTATTCCCAAGAAATTTATCAGAGAGTATCAAATCAGGAAGGATTACTGCATCAACCCAAATGAAATATATCATTTCACAATTGGCTTCTTCACTATATTATTTACATATTAATAATTTTATTCATCGAGATGTTGTTTGTTCACTATATTTATTTCTAATTCTTTAGATAGAATTAACGAAGTAGAAACCAAGCAATATACTAATCAATGATAGATTTAAAATAAAATTGTGTGATTTTGGATCATGTAAATGTTTAAACCAAAAAGAGTCATATCCAACAGTTTGTTTTTTTTTAAATTCTAATATAAATATTAAAGTAAATAATGTGATAGATTCAAAGTGTATGTACTAAAATTTATATGCCTCCAGAATATTTTTATGAAGGAGTTGAAGAAACTACTACTATCGATATTTGGCAGTTGGGTTGTGTTTATATACAAATGATTTTACGAGCACCACCATTTAAAGGTCATTCTGTAAATTCTATTAAAAAATCAATTTTATCGTTAATTAAACCAGACGAAATAATTAAATTTAATAACAATGAGGAAGTAAATGAGTCATATGGATTAAAAGAAACCAAGACTATTTTACCATATTTCTTTAGGACATTAAAAATTGATTCTTCTTCACAAGAATTAATTTATGATATGTTACAAATAGATCCATTAAAAAGAATTACAGCAATTGAAATTCTACAACACCAATCAGTTGCTATGTTTAAACAACCATTAGGTGAAAAAGAAAGTAATGAATTTGAATTTGTAAAAGGAAACGAGACTTATGACGAAATCGTTCAATTAATAAAAAACGAAATGTAATTAAATATTGTTTGTAATCATTTTATTGCGTTGTTTCATCCAATGATATAATTCTCCAGTAATAATTTTTGGAATTGAGTGTGCTTCATTGACACTTGGACATCCACAAAGGAATAATAATGATTGTATTTCATTTTTTATCGAGTTAATATACTTTACACATGCTTCACTTCCTTCTGAATACAAAGAAACAAATGGTTTTGTTATTGAGGCTAATGACGCACCTAATGTCATTGACTTAACAATATCAAACCCATTACGAATACCACCACTAGCAATAATAGGAAGTGAACACTGAGATGCCTCCCAAATACTCATTGCAGTAGGAACACCAAAATCCCATAATAACTGACCAAGTCGATTTTGTTGATACTGTTTCTTCTCTTGGGCACGCAGACATTCAACACCAGCAAAAGATGTACCTCCTATTCCAGCAATATCCACTGCCTTCATACCTAATTCTTGACAAATCATTACATCTTTTTTCATCATTCCATGACCAACTTGTTTACCAATAACGGTACCATTCCATTTTGAAATAATTTCTTTTAAACGAGGGACGTCAGTGCCACTTCTGTCTCCTTCTGTTTGAACTAACTCTTGTTCCCAATTTAAATGGACTGCAATGGCATTACCTTTGATCATAGATATTAAATCATCTAATACCTCTCCATATTCTGTTAATTGAACTGACCCTATATTTCCAATAATAAAAGCGTTTGGCGCACATTCTCTTACAACTCTATAACTTTCAAGTAATTCTTCATCATGACTTTCTAACCCAGATCTTTGTGACCCAACTCCAATAGCCACATTTGTTTCATTTGCTGCAATTGCTAACGTTTTATTAACTAATTTAACATCATTACTTCCACCAGTCATTGCCCCAATAATGAGTGGAATACTTAATTCTTTATTAAAAAAGTTAGTTTGAGTTTGAATTGAACTTAAGCTTTGTTTTGGAAAACATGTTTTTTCAAGAATTACGTCTTCCAAATGGGTACTTTGGTGGCTTTGAGTATCGTTGTTACGACAAAATTTTAAATGATCTAGTTTTCTACTTGGAGTTAAAAACATGATGTTGTTTGTGTATTTTTTAGTTTGAAGAAAAAACATTTAATCCTTTGTTTAACATCATTTTTAAATTTATAGAAGAAATAATGATGGTTCTCTCCTATTATTCTTTATCTTATTTACTAATATTTATGAGTCATTTACAGTATTAAAATGAATTGTAGATGGAATTGATGTCATAAGCAACTAGAACTTCTTATTTAATTTAAAAACGCTTTATTAAATTTAAAAAGTCCTTTTTTAATATTATATTAAAATTAAATTAAACTTTAATTTCTCTAGTTATGAAATATGTAAAAAAAAATTAAATATATTTTATTGATAAAAATCAATAAAATAAATATTTTGAATCATTTTTATAAATATTCTAAATTCTTTAGTATTTAAATAATGAAGTATCATAAAATGGTTGGATAGAATGATATCAAATATAAGTAACATACTATTAAAGATTAATAAAGATAATATTAAACAAATAGATAAAATAAATGATATTGAATTTAATATTAATATCTTTAAAATAAACTAGAACATACATATAAATAAAAATAAAAAATTATTAATATATACTTACATTCATTAGAAGCTTTGTGTTTAACCCATACTCAGATCTATACCATAATATTCTTTGGGTATGTACTTTCATTCAGACTAGAGTTTAAATAAAAAGTATGAAAGAATAAAATATTATTTATTACTTGGGAAATGACAATTATATCCTAAATTTTTATAAGAAAAAAGAACTTAAAATTATAGTAGTTTATGTCAAAGTTATTTCATAAGAAAACACCTCAAGAAATAGTCCGAGAACAAAAACTAAATATTTCTAAATCTATTAGAGAAATTACAAGAGAATCTAAAAGATTAGAACGTGAAGAAGTAAGATTAACAAATGAAATTAGAAAAATGGCTCGATTAGGAAGAACTAATACTGTAAAAGTAATGGCCGCTGACTTAGTTAAAACTAAAAAACAAATCGATAAACTTCAAGTTGTTATTGCACAATTAAACTCTACTAAAATGAAACTAACAGAAATGAGTTCAATGGTTGCTGTAACAGAAGCAATGAATGGTGTAACTAATGCAATGAGAAAAGTAAATGAAGCAACTAAATTACCAGCAATGCAAAAAGTTATGAATGATTTTGGTTTGTTTCTTTCCAATTCATAGTAAATATATTAATTCATGTAATACTGTAAGTTATTATCCACAATAACTAATATTAATTCTCATAGAAAAACAAAATGCTGAATTAGGAATTAAGAATACAATGGTCAGTGATATGGTAAATGAAGGATATGAAGGAGATGATATTGAAGAAGAAACAGAACTTGAAGTTGATAAAGTATTAACTGAAATTGGATTGGATGTTGAAAACGGTCTTAAACCAGTTCCAGAAACTCGTCAAAGAAATACTAGACTTAAAGAAAGAAGACAAGTTCAAATGGAAGGTGGAGTTAAAACAAAGAAAGGAAGTAATGAACAACCAGAAGACTTAGATGTTCCAGGATCTCGAGTTCCTAAAGCATTTAATGAAGGAGAAGAGGATGGTGATGATGATGATGACATTGTTTCAAGAATAGCTAATCTTTAATTTAAAAGAAATTCTTTGAATTTCTCAGTTATTATTTGAATTAATAAAAATCCAATAAAAAAGAAACTTCATAAATTAACAGAAACAACAGTGTATTAATGTGAAATGATATTCAGAGAAAAGAATATGCTTGATTTCGGAACCATTTTATTTCTCTACAATAAAACACAACATTTTCCTTCTTTTGAAGTTTTATTTTTTTTCTTTAATTTATCTTTATCTGGGGTTGGTGTAGATGTTTTGGTATGACCATTACCAACACAAACTTTTACTGCTTGAATCATTACCTCTTTCAATCCTTTTTGTGTTTTAGCAGAACACTCACAAAAGCCATCACATTCAATATTATTTTCTTTAATAAATTCTTGAACATCATTAGGAAATATTGGTTTTTGATTTTTGGCTTCTAATTTCTTTATTTCTTCAACACTATCCCGTAAATCTGTTTTTAAACCAACAACTAATGCTCTACTTGAAGGACAGTGATGTTTAACTTCAGGCAACCACTATAAAATTAGTTCTGAATTTATTTTTTGAATGAAAAAACAAAACTTTCTCTGCTATATTATCTAATGAAGATTGTTGAACAACACTATAACATAATAAAAATACATCTGTTGAAGGATATGATAATGGCCTAATACTCTCATACTCTTCTTGACCTGCAGTATCCCAAATAGCTAGTGAAATAACTTCATCTCCTAGAGTAACTGTTGTACTATAATTGTCAAATACTGTTGGAATATATTCTTCTGGAAATTCATTTTTTGTATAACAAATTAACATAGACGTTTTACCAACTGCTCCATCACCAACAGCAACTAATTTGACAGACATCTGACCATTTCAAAGTTCATAGTTTTTTTTTTTATTTTTATTTTTTATTAACTGTCTTTACTAATATATTTTTCTTTTCATTATTATTTTTAATTATTATTTAATTTTATTTTATTTCTTATTTTAATAATATTTAAATAATAACGTAATTACCAATACTTCTCTTTCTATTTTCATCACTTCCAAAAAATTAGAAAAAGGCAAAAAAGATATTCTGGTAAAAATAAATACAATTAATATTCTCATTGATGATGAACTGACTCATATCCTTCTTTTGAAGAAATTTGTGTTTCTTCTATCATCGTATCATCAAAAGAATTAAATCTAACTCCTTTATAATTCGGAATGTTATTGTCTAATTCATTATTTTCTTGAGTACGACACCGAACCAAAGGACTCCTATTATAATAAGGAAGAGTTACTGCTCTAGGATGAGTAAAAATGATGGTGTTTGATTTTTTTAATTTAGGAAATTTCTATGAAATAAGTTTATAACTAAAGTCTTAAACAAAGTAACTAACAAACACTTATTTTCATTGCATAAGCACCACAATCCCAAGAATCAGTTATATTATAAAATCTCTCTTTTTCAAAGGTATATTGTCTTGAATTTAAATCCTTTTCTGTTCTTGTAACTACACTACCTTGTTTTACTTCATACCACCAACGAGTTGGCCGTGGTAAAACACAACACTGAATTATCCAAATATGGCCATTACTCCATGTCATTTTCCGTTCAACCTCATCATTAAAAACTATATATAATTCTTCTCCATATGAAGTAACATAATGAATTGAGAAAGTAACAGGTATATCCATGTTTTCTTTGTTTAATTCAGATCTCAAAATCCTTGTAGATAAATAAGACGTTTTGTTCATTAATTATCACCATTTATTCTTGTTGTCTCTGATTCAAAAAAATTAGAAACAATAGAACAATTTTGATTTTTACTTGAGTTCTAAAATGCTTGCTTGTTCTATTTTTCTAAGTCTTTTTTTGTAAAGAAGAAATAGAAGGAAAAGAAATACGTTGAAGTAAGAATAAAACTATTATTTCTATTTTGTTATTGTACTATAATATTTTTGATGAGAAATAAAATTAGAAATAAAAATTGTAATTTTCATTGAATTATCATTAAAAATAATAATAAACTATTACTTGTTGTGTAATCAATAAAATATTATTAGTAGTAAATATAATATGAAGTAAAAGAATAAAATACACATCCTATTTTATTACTCAGGAATTTATTTATCTTATCTATTTTATTTATTTTTTTTCTAAGATTCAATACTCATATCCATAATGCAATATTAGTTTTATTTAAATTTCATTCTAATCTTTTAGTACCCTTGTTAAATGTTCCTATTTTCATAGTGTTTATTAAAGCTTCTCTTTTTATTATTCTTTGTCTTTATTGATTTTATTTTGTTAGTTCTTAGTATTATCAGTTTGTTTTTTTATTGTGACCTCTTCTCTCAGGTAGTACTTTGATATATATTTGTATTTGTTAAGTTTTGAGTTGGTAGTTTTGGAGTAGCGTTTCTTTCTTCTTAGAAACCATATCTAGTTCGTGTAATAAAGCAATTATAAGTATTTTTCCATTTTATTGCTTTATAATTGATTAATTTAATTCTTTTATTGATCATATAATTATTATTTTATTATATCATTTATATATAGTTATTTCTTATTAATTATATTTAATATTGAAATTATCTCAATAGTTTAATTCAAAAATAACAAAAGAAATAATACTGATTAATTTCTTGTATTTTTCTATTACATATTATATAAGTTATTTAAGTTGAATTAAAAATATTTTATGATACAATATTCTTCCTTTAGCCTCGTATTAATTAATTATGTTATAATATATTTTTCATTTCTTTTGTTTCTTAGTATTTTCTATTTGTATGTAGTTTTATTAATGTTTTATTTTTTTTATTTTATAAGAATAGGTATAATTAGAATCTTAGAATCTAAAGATATTAATAACTAGTGATTTTATATTTATAAAATTTAAATATATAAATATTTATTTAAAGTTTTCATAAAATGGTTATGCTTTGTTATAATTAAATTATTAAATAATTTTAGATATCACTCATTATAATGAATACTTTTATTGATATTAAGTCATGATAATTATGAAATAATTATTCAATATAAGAAGGTAATATATACTCATTATTTTTATTTTTAATAAAATGACTAACTAGTTAGAGTGTATGAACAAAACTTAAATTTCATCACTTTTATTTTCTTTTTATAAAAAATACAATAAATTACTGCAATAACTATGAATAGTATACAATATCATTCTGTTTAAAATCATTATATTAAGAGTTATTATTATTATTTTTATTTTTATTTTTAATCATTCAACTTTTATAAAAAAAAGATGAAGATAAAAGTAAATAAATTTTGTTTTAAAAAATTTACCATGAAAAAGTTAATTTAATTTTAAATAACTGGAATATGTTTAAAACTAAATACACACTTTTTATTTTTCAATAGAAATAAAAATAAATAAGTAACAGAATAAAAATTACAAAAAAGAGTTCAAATATTCTCTATGAACATCTAAAAGTATATTTTTAAATTCTAAAGACTTCTAAACTTTCTAATGAGTCTTTTTCATTTTTATATATACTATTTATAATCCAAAACATATTTATTTAATTATTTAATTATCTTATTTTGATCTTATATTAATTAAATAAATATGGAAGAAATGTTGAATAATCATTTAATTAAAGAAATCATAGAAACAATTCCAAGTATTCAACAAACAATTGATGGTGCTACTAAATATTATTATTATTATTTAGGAAGTATTAAAAAAGAAGTACTTGAAATAAAAACAAGAAGAAATGAATGAACAAGCTATTATCAAAAAGATAAAAATGAGTAATTGATATGATTGATAATTAGTTAGAAGAAGATTGATAATAAAAAATGAAAAGAAACATCAATAAAATAGATAATGAAAAATAAAATGAACGATATAATAGAAGAACGTTGGAATGATGAATAAGTATTAGGTAAAGCAAAAGAAGAACTAACAAACAAAACTATTTCAACTGAAGAAATGAGTATCAAAGATAAAATATTAAGATTTCCAGAATATACTAAAAAAATTGAAAATTATTACATAGAAGAATGGACAAAAAGAAAAATAGGAAATATAATATTTGATTCAAAGATTGATAGTCAGAATGAAACTAAATCAATATTTGTTGAAATAGTAATATACAGAAAGTAGTAATTATTATTGAAGAAACATCTAGAAATAGTTTTTGATGATACGTTAATGAGAAAATTGATAAAGTTGGTAGTTTTATAAATGATCCAAATATATTTTTAGTTTCATTAGAACCAAAAGGAAGAAAGAATGAAATGATAAAATTTAATACTAAAAATTTACAGTATTCATTTTGTTTGTTAAGTTAATCAAAAAAATTGTTTGTTTGGATTTAGATATGGTGGTATTCATTTTGGTAAAGAAGGTTTTAAAAAAGGGTGACGTTTACTCAATAGTCATTTGAATATAAAGAATTTGAAAATATGCTAGTGGAAAAGAAGTTCACTATTTAACAAATTATTGTAATCTAAATAAAATGAATTTAATTTATCTTTTAATTAAAGTGAAATAAAAATGAACATTTGAGATTAAATTTATTTATTTATAAATAAAATTGTGAAAAAAAATAAACTCATTTTAATTTTTTTTTTTTGATTAACTCATTAAATTTAAAATAATAATAAACAACATGTTATTTAAATTATTAAATAGTAAGAATGAACAGAGATTAATTACACATTATTTATATATTAATTGATATGTTTTCATTATTATTTTCGTTTTATTATCAGTTAGAGTGTTTTCATTACCTTTTCTATCCTATTTAATTATGTCAAATAATAAAAATTCTAATATCTATTCATTTTAATTTACTTTGTAATATATTCTCAATATATATTTTAAAACTTGTTTTGATATTTCAGTAAAAATAAAAAACTATTTTAAGTATTATATTATTTTTAATTATTCTTTTCATATACTACAATTGATATCTATCAGATTATTCATATTAACAATTTTAAATATACTACTCACTGTCTCTTTTATCAATTGTTTTATGTGTTTCTGTTTATAAAAGTCCTTATTCATTCGATTAAAGAAATAAGCATCATTATATTTTCAAAAAACAAGCAAATAGAAGAATAGTATAAAAAACCATTAAAAAATAATTTATAGAGAATAACATAATTTAATAAACAAAAAAGGAACTTAAAAATCTCTTAAAAACGAAATAAAAGATGTCTGTACTTTCTACACTTAAACGAAAGGCTTATGAGACATATACAAAATCAGTTGATCTTGTAAAACCAACACTCACAGAAAGTCAATTCATTGAGAAAGGTGTTTTAACTCCTGAAGAGTTTGTTAATGCAGGAGATTTCCTTGTCAATAAATACAGAACATGGCAATGGGTTGGAGCCTCAGATTGTAAAAAAACTGTAGACTATCTCCCTGCTGATAAGCAATTTTTAATTACTCGAAACATTAGATGTGCAACAAGAGCCCAAGGAGGTCCTCCAACTAAAACTGAAACTCTTATTGTAGATGGAGAAGAATTTGAAGTTCCATTAGAAGAAAAACCAGAAGAAGTTTTTGAAGAAGATTCCGATGAAATTGTTGATGCTGATGATATTGTTGACGCAGATGAATTATCAGAAGAAGCTGATGATACTGTTGCAACTGTTGATGTTGGTAAAACAAGGACATATGACATCTCAATTATTTACTCACATTTTGATAGAACTCCTAAAGTATGGTTACTCGGATATGATGAAGATCATAAACCTCTTACTGAGAATCAGATGTTTGAAGATTTAAGTGCCACACACGCTGGTCAAACAGCTACTACAGACACACACCCATTCCTGGATATCAAAGAAATTTATATTCACCCTTGTAGACATGCACAAGTTATGAAAAAACGTGTTGATGAAATGATTGCTGATGGAAAAACACCAAGGGTTGATCTTTATTTGATGATTTTCTTAAAATTCTTAGCAACAGTCATTCCAACAATGGAATATGATTATGGCAAAGACTTTTAATTCATTTCTTCTTTTTTTTTATTCTTTTATTTTTAAAAAGATTTTAAATTATTTTCAATTTTGATAATTAACGTATCTTTTTATATTGAAAAGATATAATCATTTAAGAACAAGTTTCTCTTGAGAAAAAAAAAGATTGTGAAAAATATGGCTGATGAACAGAATGAAGCCTTAGGATATGTCTGTGTTATAGTTGCTGTTTTATGTTTTGGTAGTAACTTCACTGTAGTGAAGAAATTTCCAACAGGGGATGGGTTTTTCTTCCAATGGGTAATGAGTATTGGGATTCTTATTGTAGGGATTTTTTCTCTACTGTTCTACAATGTTATTAATAAAGGAACAATTTACTTTGAACCATTTGCTATGTTAGGAGGGTTAATTTGGTGTACTGGTAACTTACTTTGTGTTCCAGTGATTCAGTTGATAGGGCTTTCACTTGGCCCAGGCATTTGGGGTGTTGGAAACATGGTTATGGGATGGTTAACTGGGACATTTGGATGGTTTGGATTGAATTCTGATAAAGACAATGTAAAAATTTTCTGGCTTAATTGTGTTGGTGCTGCATTGGCAGCTTGTAGTGTTCCTTGTTATGCTTTAATTAAGACATCTACTAAAGTAGAAAGAGAGGCATTGAAAAAAGTAGAAGAAGAAGCTAAGGACAATGAAATTGAACTCTCAAATAGTAAAGAAAATAAAGCTGAAACATCTAAAAGTTCTTCTACTTCAAGTAGAAGTAGTGATGAAATTCAACACCCAGAAGAAGATATTAAAGAATTAAATGACAAAGCATTTGAACAAGAACCCGAAGAAGAAAAGAGTACCATTATTGTAGTCTCAGAAGAAGAGTCTCCAATCTTCAAATTATTAAAAGCAATGCCAAAATGGTTACAAATGATTGTTGGGTTAATACTAGCTATTACCTCAGGAATATTGTTTGGTTCTGCATTTGACCCAGCAAAGTATTTACAAGACAATGGTCTTGCTTCACCAGAAGGAATAAACTATGTGTTGGCTCATTTCTTGGGGATTTTTTTGTCTTCCACATTTTATTTCATTTGTTATATCATTACGTTTCGAAATAAGCCTTTCATTTACAGGGAAACAATACTTCCAGGAATGGTCAGCGGAATAATGTGGGCTATTGCACAAGTTTGTTGGTTTGTGGCTAATACTAACTTACCTTATGTTGTATCTTATCCATTAATTTGTGCCGGCCCTGGTCTTTTGTCTGCATTATGGGGAATCATAGTCTTTGGAGAAATAAGAGGATGGAAAAACTTTCTATTTTTTGCCATCGGAACTTTGATTCTTATTGGTGGTATTGTTTGTATTGTTGTTTCAAAATAACAACTTAATTTATTTTGTTTTTATTTTGAGAAGATTGATAAGACAACATCACAATATATTGATTTCATTAACTCTTTGATGAATAAGTCTTATAAGAAAACCATTTGTAGTTATTTTATAAATTGAAACAATACTATAATGATACGAAATTAACAATAACCAAATGTAGACTCTCCTTGCTTTTCATTAAAAAGTTAATAATTATGATAATTTTGTATAAGACATATAAAAATAATAGTACTAAGTTTTTTCGAAACCAAAAACTCTAGTTATGAAACACAAAATGGTTTCTTAAATGATGAAGTTATTTTTTTATAGTACAAATTATAACTTTATTGTTGTTTTGTTTAAGAGAAGGGCAGTGTTTATTTTCAATAATATATATGTTAAGTATTTTTCATTTTTGTAAACACTAAGAATAATAGTTATGTTCTGGGTAGTTATTTTATAACAGAATTAAATAGGTAAATGTCTTATCTATTCTTGATAATTTATTAGGGGTTAAATTCATTTTTATACACCTATACTTTATTTTTCAAATTATAGATTTAGAAGGGTTTTTAGAATTTTAGCTTTTTTATTGGTATTATAAATTTCTTTATAAAAATAATATAAGAGAATCATTTATAATGAATTTTTGGATGATGGCAAAGACAGAATTAATAAATTATGGGTTTGTCATAACAAAAACTATAATTAAATTTTTGGTTGTTTTAAATTTTGACTAAAGTCCCTGAACTATCATTAAAGAGTACAACCAATTATTAAAGATATTTGGTCAATGTTTTTAGTAAGGGTAGGTTTTTTTAATGACTTAAAACCTTTTTTTTTGATATATCTTTTGTTTAAAGTGAGTTTAATTTTAAGGTAAGAAGAGATGTGTCATTAAAAATATCAAGAAGAGAGTCTTAACTTGAATTAAATATACTGATAAATTAATACTTCCATTCTTTATAATTCTTTGGTTCAATTAGAATATAATATCCTCCAGTTAGAGACATTGCAAATTGGCATGGCACTTCTCTTGAGATTGTCATGCAATGAACTTCAGCGTTTAATTTTAAAGTAGATAACATTGAACTAACTGAAATGTAATTTAAGACACCCAAGTCATTACTTTTTAAAATAACGATTCGTTCTTTGGAAACAACAACAACATGCATACCATCACACTAAACAATATTAAATTTTCACTTATTTATCTTGAGAAATTCAAATAAAACAAACTGAAAACTTTGCATCAATAATATTGGAATTAATCTCCCATGATGCTACAACACTTAAATCATTGAGACTAATGAGTTGTACTGAATTAGTTTCTACAACTAATAACGTCATTCCAAAAACATCAAAACTAATAGGACTATTAGCTATTTTACCTTGATTATCTTCCATAATGAAATTTCCATCTTCATCTAATGAAGCAATTGTATTTTCAATGTATTTGATTGTTACAACTCTATGAGAATGGCTATACAATGTTTTAAATAATACTTTTTCTGTATTAATAGTAGCGACCATTCCATTATAAAATCCAACAGCAAAAATGGATTGGTCAAGTTTATTTCCATCAATACAAGTAATACATTCATCAGGTTTTTTATCAGAAGAAAGATAGGCAGTAGTAACGTGTTGATGTGTTTCAAGGTGTGCAACTTCAAGGCTTTCACCCATACCAAAAACCCCATATAAATTATTTGGTAAAATATAAGAAAGAGCATACCCTGGTTGATAAACATTAATTTTACCAAATAATGTTGTTTCTTGTTGATTAATATTTGAAGAATAAAAAATATTTCCATTAGAATCAATACCATACAAAGATTTACCTGATCCAAAAACTAAGTTGATTAAAGTATATTCATGTGACATTCTTGATAATTTATAATTAATTGGTAATTGTTTGTGAGCATTTATTGTTTGTCTAGAATGAACTACTGGTAATTGTGTTAAATGAACTGAATCTAAAGTAAATATAACAACTTGAGGTGGTTGTATTAATGTTTTAATTGCAGGTGTTGGAGAAGTTAATTTAAATGATTGAATTGATTCATTATCACATTGAGTAAATACATATAATCCATTTAATGTACAAACATATGTTTTACCATTAATTGAACATGCATGTTGAGCATCAGAAATAGTGTAAAGATATAATGATGGAATATCTTTAATGTACTCTAATACATTACCATTAATTAATAATAAACATCCATTTAGTGTTGGTATTAATTGTATTCTTTTAGAATCAAAAATTGGAATAAATGAATGAAGATCTTCTTTAGCATAACACTTTTTTATTTTAAATAATGTTTTATTAATTTCAATAGAAAAGAAAGTACCATTTGTATCAATAACATATAACATACCATTGTTTTGTGTATACTTAATTGATTCAATAGCATTTTGAATCAATGGAATAATTGCTTGTTGATCTAATGTTGAATATTCAAAGAAAAGAACTGATCCATCTGTTGTAGAAAATACAACTTGATTTTCTTGCATTGAACAGTCTGTAAAAGTAAGTGTTTTCCCATTACATTCAGTTCCTTGTGGAACCATTCCAAGATACTCTAACACCCCTTCTTTACATGTATAGAATTCTGTCCCTGACATAGAAACTACACAAAGATTTCCTTGGTATTGAGAAGTTTTATGAAATGATGTAAGTACAGTATTTT
>NW_001856081.1:41846-52451 GCF_000209125.1 Entamoeba dispar SAW760
TTTTCAGATAAATCAACATTACAGGTAATTTCTGTAGTACTAATATTTATGACAGATGCTCGTTTGTTTGAGTAAATTATTAGTTGATTACTCTCTGACAATGGGATAATTTCTGTAATATTTGTTGTCATTTTCTCTGACTTTCTTTGTTTAACTTTTTTAGTTTTTTTTCCTAACTTGTGTTATTTAATAACAATTACTTAATAACAGAAGTTGTTAAAAATATTATTATCGAAAAGGTGTTTAAAAATGAGAATAGTTTATAAGTTGCTTTTCCTAAAGAAAAAGAATTGTCGTATAAAACAAATTGAATGCCTTTAGTTTACTAACAACAACCACATCCTTTTTTTAGTCTTGTTCTTTTTAAATAGATAAATAATTCTTAACACCAAAGACACAAAAAAAAATAACGTGTTTATGTTGGTAAATCTTTAACTTTGTCACAGATAAAATAATCTTTCTGCTTTACATAACAATTTTATATAAAATTCTTGTTATTCATAAAATTGATCTCAAAATAATCAGAACTTTAAACCCTGAAATAAATGTCAGAAAGTAAATCATCAACCTCATCATCATCTCCATTTTCTTCTGTTTCATCTTCTTCTTCACTGTCTTCTCATCTACTTTTAGATAACAAAGAAACAGATGAACAAATGTCAGAGAGTGAATCATCTTCTTCATGTGATGAGTCTAAAGTTAAAAATACAACTAACGTTAAACCAACATCTAGACATTCTTTAAACACGAAGTCAAAATCAAGTCCTATGTCAGAAAGTGAAACTTCCTCATCTGGTTCAAGTGGTAAATCATCTAGTGAGTCTTCATCCACCCCTCCAAGTGTCAAAGAAGTTATAAAACCTACAATGGAAATTAAATCAAAGCTAAGTACTCAACCAGTTATAAAAACAACACCTAATAAGAATCAATCATCTAACACTCAAGAGTCCTTATCACAATTAGTACCTTCAACAAATAAGCAAAATGTAACAGAACTATCTGAAGACGATTCTTCTTCAGATACTAAAGTTACCAAAAAAATGTCTGAAGACTTGTCAATAGATTTGGAAAAAAGTGATGAAGTTAGTGACGAAGATAGTAAAAGTAGTGATGAAGATGATAAAAGTAGTGATGAAGATGATGACAGTCATAGTGTCGATGAAGAAGAACGAATTGCAAACCAAAATAAAAAGTATTTAACACAACTATTAAAAGAATTTGGGGATGATGTAAATGAATTAAGAATGAAAGCAACATCATTTAAAGCAGTAAATATTGAAGAGATCACTTCTGCGCTAAGTCAAGGCATTAACATGTTTTCTGATTTAGAGTTAGAATTACTTGGAAAGGAATGTGTTGTTCCTTCAAGCTTGAATCAAAGTTGATTGAATTGTTTTTTAAAAAATAATTAATTAAATATTTTTATCAAAAACTAAAATAACTAAAAAAAAAAAAGAAATAGAAAAGAAAAATGATGAATGACACTAATTCCATCAAAGATGAACACCTGATATCTCCTTCTAAAATTGCTATAAAACAAAACTTCTCACAAATGGATTACCAGTATGGATGTTCTTGTTATATTGCTAAATTAGAAGAATCAAATGAACAACAACGGTTATATTTTAAACCTGAAAAAGAGTATGGTATCGGAAGCCATTCGTTGTGTTCTATAAGATTAACACCAAATGCTGAACCATTAATTGCATTGTTTCAAGTTAATTTAAGAGGGGATGTGAGTATTATTCCATACGCTAAAAAAACACCAATTAAAATCAATGGAAATAATATCACTACAGAAACAAAATTAAATAACTTTGATGAGTTAGACATAGGAGATCTTCATTTTCAATATATCACGTTCTATGAAAATGTTAAATATCAAAATAATCCTGAAGTTTGTTTTTTATGTTTACTTTGTTCTATTAATAAAATAATATTTATATTTTAGTTCGAAAATCGATATCATAGATTATTTATTAAGCTTGCATTAAAAAAATTCTTTAATGTAGACATAACCAAAAAAGATGAGGAGCTCAAGTTGATTCTACCTCCTTTTTTATGGTCTGTTTGCTCCTCTTCTGATATAGGTAAAGCTCTCACTTTAAGTCTTAACGAATTAAAAAAAGTTACTCCAGTTCCTGGAGGTGATGAGTTTGTTGGTCTTTTAAGACAAATGATTTCTCAATTTTTTTGTGTATCTTCAAGTAGTACTGGGCTTAAAGTAGGTGGTTATGAAGCAGAGTTATGTAGTTACACCAACGAAATTAAAAAGACGCCTAGTCGTAAAATAAATTTTGATGAAATGCAAGACAGTGAAGATCCTCTTGAAATCTTTAGAATGGCAAGTGAAAAAAAACAAGAAAAGATTCCAAAGAAACCTCAACTAACTGATAATTAAAAATAACTATCTTTGTTAAAATTCTTATTGCTTTTATTATTAATTTGTAAAAAAACACTCTTTTTATTAACTAGAAGAATAAATTACGTTCAGGTGTTAGAATATAATTGACAACAACAATTCAGTTCAATTGATTAAAAGATAGTAAAATAATAAAATAATAGAAATACCAAATAAGTGAATAAAGTATCATTAGAAATAGTCATTATAACTAGTCAATGTGTTGTGTTCGTTAATTCACACTACAAAACTAACTACAATAAATAGTATCTCTCAAAAAATTTTACAAACTATATTTACATTCTAGGTTTGTTTTCTTAAAATTAACGAAAATTTAATTATTTAAAGTAGTAATTCTTCAAGAATAATTTAAAAAAAGTTTAATCTAGGTGTATCGTTTTATATACATTAAACAAATACAATTCATTAGATAATTATTTTAGATATAACACGTTAAGATATAGCTAAAATTTATTAAATTATTAGCAGCTAAACCTTAATTTTTACTAATAAAGAAACTTATAGATGAAAAGACTAATGTATAATGTGATATGATTGTAATGTGATATGATTGTACTGTCTGAATTTATATTGTTATCAGGTTAATTGAGTTTAAGAAGGGATAACTTATTAGGGGTTTATAGGACTATATATCCATAGACTTTTATTCTATTTTTTAAAAGAAATAAATAACTTTTTGATAATTAACAATTTGTGAATATATCAATAAAACAACTGGTATTGAATAATCACCATTAAGCATTGAAACTACCAAACAACAGTATTATGTTAATTTCTGTGAGCATGATGAAAAAGTTATACCATCAATTAAACAAGAGAATTACATTTGAAAATCTTTTCATAACATTTTAAAGAATACCTAAAAATTCTTTATTAAAAAATAACATTAGAGTTATTGAAAAATTTCAATAGAAAATATTTTTATGATTTATTAGCTTAAGATGGTTAAAGGTATTGAATGATATGGATAATAATACTTCTGATTTCACTTGTTAGATTTTCCAAGATAAAAAGAAATAATTTTGTATTCTACCATATTAAAATATATATCATTTAAAGAGTCAATTTTATAAAATCATATTTTTATTAATGGTTATTATGTGTTAAGTTTATTGACTATATTAACAAGTTACTTTATTTTTACTATTAAAAATATTTTATCTAAATATATATATACATAAGGGATTTGTTACTTAGTTATAATTACATTTCATTTATTTTGTTGAACTAATCTTTATTACAATAATCCATTGATAATATTTATTAATATTTTAATATAATTTACAACCAAAAAACAAACATAAGTAAATAAAAATAATTTAAAAGAAGAGTATTTATCAAATGCAATATAATTTTAAATCACTTTTTAAAAATAAAATTGATTTATTCATTACTATTATTTTAAACATCTTATCCAATTAGTTAAAAATATATAAATATTATTTTCAATTTATTTAATAAATATAAAATCAGTTCTACGTAATTTAGAATTAGGACGATTGTTTTTATTATTTAAAATTAAAAGAGGTAAAAGAAGTAATGAGATTTTATATAATCGTTTTTGGTTTATACGGAGCATTCTCAAACACTTATTTTTAATTATTTTCCAATATATTAGTTATTATTTATAATAAATTTATAATAGTTCAGTCATAGGTATTTAAAAAACAGTAGTTTATTAATTAGTAGATACTAGTTCTTTAGATAAAAAATGCATCATTCTTGCTATTTATTCAGAGCCAAACTATTTATGATAAAAGAACTATTTGAATTATTTGGATCATAGGGTAATCTCCATTTTATGTCTTCATTTCAAAATAACAACAATGAAGAGCCTAGTAATGAAGAAAATAAGAAGAAACTACTTCCAAAAGAGACAAATACTTCAATAAAAAGAAAGACATACATCAATTCAAATCTTGACGATACTTGCTTGATTGGATGTTTTGCTTTCTATCATAATATTACTGTAAGAAGAAGTACTCTTAAAAGTAATGACCATATTGAAAAGTTTATAATAGTTAAAGTTGATAATGAGGAAATAGAAGAGAAGGTTAGAGTAGATTTTGAAGAATTCAAGCAAAAGTTATTCATCCTAAAACCAAATGCTGAAAACAGAACAGTTTTTAAATCTCTTCAAAACATTTATTTAAATAATATTATGGATTATCTTATTAAAAACCAAAACCAAATAAATGAATTTTTAACAAGGAGACCTAAAATTAGTGTAAGAAGAAGAAGATTTAAAACTTTTAATGGGAGAACTCTTGAAGAATGTAGACAGTTTGGGTATGCATTAAATCATTTTCTTCAAGAAAATATTCCAACTAACAAAAAGAAAAAAGAGACACAATTTGTAATTACTAGGGATCTGATTGATTTAATTTTAGAACAATATCCTATGTCACCACCATTTTAATTACTTTAATATCAATTAATATTGTTTACACTATACTCAAACATTTTGTCATTTTATTATTTATGTTGTCATAGTATTCTTTTGAATACATATTCTTAGTTTTTGTAATTTGGTAATAAATTATTTCATTTTTAAAATTACTTTTTCATAGGAGAGAATATAAAAAATGTTATATCTTTTCTGGTTTTGTTTCATTTGCAAAAATATGAAGTATATCGATTTAATGGATAATAAATATATATCCTAAACAATTAAAAAAAATAAAAATTAAACTGAATTTCTCAGTGCTCAATTACACAAGTTATATTAATTTTATAATTCAATATGGTTTTATATTATTTATCAAACTTTGC
Organism: Entamoeba dispar SAW760; assembly: GCF_000209125.1. Classification (NCBI taxonomy): domain Eukaryota; phylum Evosea; order Mastigamoebida; family Endamoebidae; genus Entamoeba; species Entamoeba dispar. The sequence goes on from NW_001856081.1 coordinate 47,041, forward strand.
AATAAAGTTAAATATTTATATACACTCAATGAACGAAAAAGAAAGGTACATTACAACTTGTTTTTTTTCTAAGTATTTATCAAACTAATAACTAAGAACAAAAATTTGTAATATTGAATAATATGACGTAATACAATGGCAAAGATAATGGCTATCAACAAAGAAATAACGATTGATTGAAATGCATTATAATATTGAAATTGTAGATGAAAAGTGATAGAATACTCTAAACTTAAACCATGATTAGCAATAAATAATACCAATATAGTTTGGTCATAAAAGATTAAAAAGTATTAAGTTTTAATGAAATTATTTCGATGAAGAAAGTTGTACATAGCCAAGAGAAAAGAATTGGAAAACGAATGAATTAGAAGGAAATAATGAAATATGAAAATAATTATACAACCAAAAAAGAGAACAAAAATATATAATAATGTTTAAAATACTAAAAAACGCTTAAACGTTGCAATGGTTATATAAAAACAATAAACAAATGAATTATATAAATATTTATTTATATGATACTAAAAATATTAACAATAAAGAAACTAAAAGAAACGTAAATAACTATCCAATTGAAACCCACTTAACCAAGTAGAATAAAATAGTACTTGGTTATACAATATGTGAAAGAAAGTTTATAAGTTATTTAACAAATAGACTAGAACATTGACCGAGATAAAATATAAAATTTAAATTAAAAAGTTATAGCTATTGAAAAATAAATAATCAAAGAAATGCATGTCAATCAATTAAGTATTGTATTAAAAATATTTATTACTATTAAAAATAATTATCAATAAAAGATTAATGATAATAATCTAATAGAATTACAAATGATATTAAATAAGTAATACAACCATACGAAACGAACATCATAATATTATTTTCCGATGATAATAAATGTAATTTATTATCAATATTAAACATTTCAATAAAAAACCAAACTAACAGAAATAAATAATAGTATCATATAGAGCAAAACAAGTAATGAAATACAAGATAAATTATAAACTTTTTCTGAATTTTTGAAATAATCGTAATGAATAGAAGAAACAAATAAAAGAATAAAATATATTTGCATTATAAATTAAAACCATAATCAAAATTGAGTGTTAATAAAAATAGTACGAAAACAATCGGATCGAATAAATAACTACTTAAAAATAAAAGAGATTATGTAATATAATAACAAAATAAAGAAACAAGACATACTATTAATAACAAAAATACAACACGTTAAAATATTATCTAAGAAGAATAAATAATTTATCAGCTGATAAAAACAATTAAACAAAATATTGAAATTATGAAACAAAAACATAATTATATACTAGTTAAAATAAGAGAAAATAAGGCAACACGCTAATTAAAATCTATTGTTTTATATTAATCCAGAAAAGTATACCATTCAATAAAAATTTAACTCATTGACAAAGAAACTAATTCATTTACTTCTTAACATAATTCATTTCGATTTAAATTGTACTCTTTCCTATTATTTAATAAAATAATACAATGAATGTGAATATTTCAAATAAAATAAAACAAGAATGAAATGTGAACATTTTTATATTCACCATTTCATTTATTGATAAATGAAATATTCATATTCATTTATTGATTTTATTTTATATTCTTTTTTAATTTTTATATTTCAAATAAATAATAATGAATAAAAATCATTCCATTTCAACCACAATGATTCGTTGTGGTGTGAAATGTTCTGGTTCGTGTTTTCCACAAAGTAAATTTGTTATTCCTTTATATGAAAAGGATTCTTGGTTACAAGATGATTTTGTTTTATTATTTTCTTTATAAACAATAATATCATCATGTCCATATCCAAATATAAATAAATATTCACTTGTTTGATTACATAAATAAAATGCATGTTGTATTTCTTTAATACCAAATTTATTCATTCCTTGTACTTCCTTTGATTCTAATGAAAATAAAAATGATTTTGGATCATTAATATCATCATCAACTTTATCAATTTTTTCATTAATATATCCTCCAATTTTATTTCCTTTTGTATCTTCAATAATAATTATGAGATGTTCTTTATTTATTATTCTTTCTTTAAATATTGTTTTATTATTATTCCATTCATCATTTTCTGAATAAAATATTATATTTCCTATTTTTCTTGATGTCCATTCTTCTATTTCTTTGATTTCTTCTTTGATATTCATTCCTTTCATTATTTCTATGCTTTCTCCTTCTTGTTTCTTTATTTCTTCTTCTTTTCTCTTCTTCTTCTCAAAATATTCACTATAATATGTGTTCCATTCTTCTTTCTTTTTGTTAAATGATTCTGTGATTTTATCTTTTTCTTTTGGTGTTCTGGATATTTTATCTTTCATGTTCATTTCTTCAATTGAAATGATTTTATCTATTAGTTCATTCCGTGTTTTACTTAGTATTTCAGAATCTGAATTACATTCTTCTATTATTTTCTTCATTTTATTTTTAATTACTTCTATTTGATTAATTATTTCTTGACTTTTTTCTATTACTAGTTCTCTTCTTCTTTCTGTTTCATCCATTCTGTCAAATATTCCTTCTCCTCTTTTAATAGCTTCTGAATATGTTTCATTATCTTGTTTCTCAAACACTTCATTTTTAATACATCCTAAATAATAATGATGATGTTTATTAATATCATCAATTGATTGTTGAATATTTGGAAGTGTTTCTACTTCTTCTTTAAAGAAATGAGTGTTCTTGTTTATTAACTCTTCCATTTTAATTTAATAAATATCAGATCATTCAACACATATTTATAACACTTCTTTTTATTTTTTATTAAATAATTCTATTAACCAAAAAAAATTTAACCATTTTTTTATTCAATTTTAAATAACAATATTATATAATAAAATTAATAACATTGTTATTTCTTTTTTTTTGTGTTTTTCAATAATTGTGTATAAAAAATTTAAGTATAATATTAAGTAATGATGATGTACAAATGATGATAAATAATATACAATAAAAAAAAAATGAAGTTCTAGATAGTACAATAGTAGTTTAAACTATGGTATTATTCATTTCATATAAGAATAAAAAATGCTCATCATTAAAGAATACACAACAATAAATGACATATTGATATGTTGGTGATATAATAATTCATCAATAAAGAAATAATAAATTTTTCATACAGTAAATAAATTTAATAGAAGTTAAATTTAAAATTATGTGAAATAAAGAAAGAATAATTTAGAAATAAACAATAAAATAATTTAATTAATTAAGTACAACCAATCAATAAAGAAAATCACTAATAGTGAAAGAACAAATTGACACCACAAACAATATCGACAACAATTTTTAAAATGTTTAACTTTTTTATCCAAAAATTTCTCATAAACAGTAGAGTGTTGATACTATAATAAGACTTAATTTAAAATGAATGTTGGTAGAGAAACCATAGAAACTAAAACCACTAAAATACTTATTTCTCAATATAATAAAGTTTGGTTAATATTCTATTAATTAAAATAAAATATTTTAATTAAAAACTTTTCAATTATAAACTAATAATTTTCAAATAAAACTTAAAATTAAAACAGTTCATAAATTAATTAAAGTAATTTATTAACTAGATATGTGGTTATTAAATAATTCATCTCCTTTAACTTTTATCCTATCCTATTACTTCAATTTTTTAAGAATTTCTTAATTCAAGTTCCTCATAAAAGAATTCTTCTTTAGATCAGTTAGTAATGTGATAATTTAACAAATAAATTGTTCTACTCCTTTTTAAATACGACAAAACTTTTCTTATTGACCAAAAAAAGATAGATCTAATTAGCCTCTAATGAATTCAATAAATTGTAAGTCATTTGAATATAACTCATTTCAGAAAACGATAAATTGAATTTACAGATACTTAGCAAGAGGTTCTTCAGATAATTTGTCTTTTCCATCAGTTTGTTTTGCAATTACAACTGTTTGTTTATAAATAGTTGTTTGTTTAGGAATTTGGTAATTGAAAAAAAATTTTTCACATAATTCTTTTACTTGGTTTTGTTCTTCTTTTTTAAATACTAAATGATTTTCCATTTCAGTACAACGTTTATTGCATTCTTCTAATGATTTAAATATTTCTTGGTTTATTATAAAATCACATGGAACTTCTTCTTCCATTTTTTTATCATTTTCTTTTTGTACCTCTCTTTCTTCTTCTAGTCCAACCTTATTCTCTTTACCAAACTGAACAGTTTCTTCTTCATCTCTAAGCCCGTACACTTTTTTTCTATATTCATTGTATTTTTCAGTTTCTTCTTCAGAAGGCATATAGTTATCAATTGTTTCAATTTTTTTAATTTCTTCTCGAGCTTGTTTAGTCGTCATAACTCCTACACCAATCTCTTTTCCATCTTCAATATACTTCTTATAATTTTGTATTCCTAGAGTTGAATTTGATAATTCACCAATGCCAACTATTCTATTCCCATCAAATGCAGTTGTTTCAATAGTTAAGTCCCAAGCAACTTTTCTTCTATCAACTTGTTTTATATTTGAGGAAATGTCAACTGACTTGACAATTGAAATATACTCTTCTTGTCCATTTACAACTTTAACATATTTATTTACAATATACCGTTCAAATATTGCTGTGTCAGCATAAGAAAGTGCATTCTCTCGAGTGATGTATAATTCTTTCATTTGCTTAAATGTTAATGATTTTCCTTTGTCTTTCCTTCCTCTACTTTTAGGTGTTTTTGTACCTCTTGACCTTTTCTTTTTCCTTTCCTCTTTTTCGTCTTCTTCTGTCCCATCTTCTTCAACACTTATATCTTCTTCATCAATTAGGTCTTCATCACTGTGGTATTCTTCTTGATCTTCTTGGTCATCAAGAAAATCATCTTCTTCTTCATACTCTTCTTCCATTTTCTTTGTTTTGCTTCTCGTAACTCGTCGTGGGATATCAGACATTCTTTAAATTTATATTAATAATAGTTCTTTTTATTTTTTATAAAACTATACTTAAGCTATTAATTATTTAAATTAAATAGTAAATTAGATTTAGTTTGAACTTGATTCTTGTTCTTCCTGAGTGAGTAGTTGAGCAATTAAGAAATACAGTGATAGCCCAAGGAGGATGAATGAAACAACAACAACTATTCCAGTAAGAATATAATTAGCTAATACCCTAAATGTGTATGGGGTTTTTATAGAATCTTTACCGAAATCCTTCTTATTTCTATAGATGGATAATATTTCTAATGTTGCAGGAATAGTAAAAGCTAAGAATATTGCTAACAATCCAGTAACATCAAATATAACTTGTAAGGATCCTATTGCACATGTCAATAATAAAGGTGGAAGATAGGCAATCGCAAGACTAGAATATCGTGTAATTTTGTTATGTTTTTCACGAAAATTATGAGTAAAAC
>NW_001856081.1:52551-54093 GCF_000209125.1 Entamoeba dispar SAW760
AGTATATTTTGACCATGCTTTAGTAATTGGTGACAAGACATCGTTTCCAAAAGTCCAAGAACAAATAAAACCAATTAGGAAATAAAATGCTGCACTCAACAACATTGCACCCGCTGTAGTGTAAAACAAATACTTCTTCTTGTTTACTGGAGTAACAGCATCAGGTAAGTTTTGATGACAAGTTAATGCAAATGCAGTATGAGTGAATGCAGTACCAAATCCAACCCACTTAAAAGTATACAAAAATGATATATCAGAATCTATTGGTCCACTTACAATCAACTGTACAATACAAGTTATTAACATAACACTAAAAGCAAAAAATCGATAAAAAGTTAATGCCATTTGTAATTTTCCTTGTTTACTCAAATCAATGAAACTTAATGATATAACTATAATGGAGTATATTGCTAATGATACGTAATATGCAAGTTGACATTCCCAATGGCCTTTTCTTTCAATACAACGTTCAGTATCTCCATAAATCATCCAAAATAATGTTGTTAAAGTACTAACTGATGTTGCAGCGTATGCCCATAATGATCCATAAAGATATAATACTAAACAAGCAAAATTGAACCAACGTAAAAATTGTCCACCCCACATTTCACCTAATGTAGTATAGTCAAATAAACGAAACTTCAATTCATTCACAGGGAGTACATTAAATTCATTTTCTCCACCATTTTCTTTAATTTCTTTTCTTCCTTCTGAACGAGCCATAGAGTCAATTAAATAATTCATAGTAGTCACATTAATAATAAAGAAACCAATTAAAATAATAGCTGATAATGGTAGTCCACCAGTAAAATAAGCAAAAGGAATACCAAACACACCTGTTCCAATGATATAATTAATAACAGTAGCAAATCCTGCAGCCTGAGAATATGAATGACTTTCCTTTTTTTCCTTTTCATTCAATAATAGTTCTTGTTCTTTTTTTTGTGGTTTACTTTCATAGTCAGAGATAGGAGTATCATCACAGATAATGTTCTTCTCTTCTTCACTCATATTTCTCAATGCATGTTATTAAGATCTATTCTTCTACTTAAATCTAATTCTTCTTAAGAATTTATCCATTTATTTTAAAATTCTAAGATATTCTTTTGAACCTTCGGCATGTGATCTTAAATTTGATACTTTTCTCTTTTCATAATATAGTAAAAACGAAATAATAATACTTAGTAAATTAATAATATAAACTAACAGGTATCATTTTTTGGTAACCTTTTTTGTTGACTTACGAGTACTTCGAGTTTTTGGCTTTTTTAAGTTTAAGTCTTCATCTTCAATGTATATCTCTCCATCATCAGTGGAAGCATCTAAATCACCAAAACTCGAAAGAAAAGATTGGTCTTGTTCTTCAACTATTTCATCTAAAACTTCATCACGAAAATCAATTTGTTCATCACAATTTGGTCTAGAAGGACAAACAATAAAATTAAGTATATCTTCTAATTTATCAATTCTTTTATTACTTTGATGTAAACAAAAAGATTTTAATGAGTTCATCAATAACTTCATCACTTTTCTTTTCTAATG
>NW_001856081.1:54193-68389 GCF_000209125.1 Entamoeba dispar SAW760
AAGAAAAATTGTTTTATTAACAATCATTCATTCAAAGAAATAACTATTCCACCATCTGTTCTATCTATTCATCGTTCTTGTTTATGGATTTGTAAACAATTACGTTCATTGAAAATACCACAACAAGACTACATTATATTCTCTAGTCATCTATTCTTTAATTTTTATAATCTTTGTTCATTAGAATTACCTAAATCTATTGTAAAAATAAATAATAAAAAAATTCCATTAATACAAAATAATCAAATATTTAATATTCCAACAACCGTTACTTCATTAAATAAGTATTGTTTTTCTGAATGTTCATCACTACTATCAATTCAAATTCCTCCTTCAGTTATACTCATTGGTAATTTTGCATTTAAAAAATGTTATTTTCTTCAAATAATTCAACTTCCAATTGAAATACTTTCATTACCAAAATCTTGTTTTGAATTATGTACTTCTCTTCGAACAATTATACTTCCCAATTCTTTAAAATGTTTAAGATATAAATGTTTTGTTAATTGTTATTCTCTACAATCAATTATTATTCCAAACTCAGTAAGTCAAATTGAGTCACATTGTTTTGAAGGTTGTAGGTCATTATCATCTATAACATTATCTACTTCTTTATCTTCAATTAGTTCTAATTGCTTTAGCTTTTGTTCATCTCTTCGTTCTATAACATTACATACTTCAATAGTTGCTATAGAAACATATTCCTTTAAAAATTGTTATTCTCTAACAACAGTTCAAATTAATTCACCATTATGTTCAATAGATCCAACCTCATTTGAAGGATGTATTAATTTACATAAAATATGGTAATATTAAATGAAACAATAATTAACTATTTACTACAATAATTTAATAATAAATTATAATAAAAATAATAAAAAATAATTAATTAATTGAAAAATGCAATAACTTATTTCTAAAACATTTTCTTAGCAACATCCAGATTGTTTTTCAGGACTAACAATAGTAATATTATTCTTTTTTGGAATATTTGCCATAATTTCTTTATTATTATAAATCCCTTTTGCTAATGTTTCAAATATCTCATTTACACCTTCTCCAGTTTTTGCAGAACATCTCATATGTTGATATCCTTTTTCTTTAGCGGCAGCTTCTGCTTGTTCATTTGTAACTTTTGATGGTAAATCGATTTTATTTCCAACAATAATAATGAATGCAATTTCTTGTTCATTTTGATATTCTTGAACCCAATGAGTAATCTAAAACAATATTAATTTCTTCTTTAATATTATAAAAAAAACAAACTTTATTAAATGATTCAATATCAGAAACATCATACACAACAAGACATCCTTGAGTTCCTTTATAATAAGACGATGTTACATTTCGAAACCTTTCTTGACCAGCTAATTAAACAAAATTATTATTTTATTCCTTTTTTTTTTTCTAATTCAAAATAACAAACCAGTATCCCATAGTTGTAATTTAATTGTTAAATCTCCAACTTTAACAAGTTTTGAATTAAAATCAACACCAATTGTAGATATTAATTCGTCATGAAATTTATCCTCACAATATCTTTCCATAATAGCAGTCTTACCAACAGATGGCTCTCCAATAATTAAAACCTTAAATGTGTAATCAGCAGCGTCAGACATTTATTTTATTTTTAAAGATTCTTTATTTTCATTTTACTTTTTTCTCCCCTTCTCTCTTTTTTAAACATCAACGAAATTTCTTTGTTCAGTATTTTCTTTTCAATCTTTTTTTTTTGATTTTTATCACATTTTTAATATAACAAAAATATATTTTATGCTATATATCTCAAAAAAATAATACAGAAAAATAAAAAATGAAATAAAAAATATGAGGTAGGAAAAAAAAACCCTGAGATCTCATTTTAAAAATCACGGGTTCACTAAAAATTTTCAAGTGATATTCGGAATGAGCAGCAGACCATTTGTCACTATTTATGATGGTATCACTGGAGAAGCTGAAAAAACACCAGTTAGACTTCCAGCAGTTTTTCTTGCACCAATTAGAGGAGATGTAGTTCATTTCGTTTATAGAAATCAAAGTAAAAACACTAGACAACCAGAAGGAGTATCAACTGAAGCCGGTAAACAACACTCAGCCATTTCATGGGGAACTGGAAGAGCTGTAGCTAGAATTCCAAGAATTAGTGGATCAGGATCAGGAAGAAACGGACAAGGTGCTTTTGGTAATATGACTAGAAAGGGTCATATGTTCTCTCCACTTAAGAATTTCAGAAAATGGCAAAGAAAAACACCAAAACAAATGAGAAGATTTGCTGTTGCTTCATGTATTGCTGCTTCAGCTGTTCCAGCTCTTGTTTCAGCACGTGGACATCATATTGCTGGAGTACCACAAATCCCATTAGTTGTTAATTCAAAATCAATTTCAGTTATTAAGAAGACCAAACAAGCTGTTTATCTCTTAAAGAAAATTAATGCTTATTCAGATGTTCTTAAAGTTATTGCTTCAAAGACTGTTCGTGCTGGTCAAGGAAAAATGAGAGGAAGAAAGATTAAGGAAAGAAAGGGACCATTAGTTGTTTATGGTAATGATGATCTTCAAGCTGTTAAAGCATTTAGAAATATTCCAGGTGTAGATACATGCCGTGTTGAAAATCTTTCAGTTCTTAATCTTGCACCAGGATGTCATATGGGTAGATTCATTATTTGGACAGAATCAGCATTCAAGAAACTTAACACTATCTTTGGAACTCAAAAGAAGATGGCACAAGGTAAATCAGGATTTAGAATTGCTCATGCTCAAATGGCTGTTCCAGATATGAAGAGAGTTGTTGTTGCTGCTGAAAAAGCTAAACTTCTTAGAGCTAAAATTGTTTTACCAAAAGTACCAAAGAGAACAAATCCACTTAAGAACTGGGCTGCTATGGTCAAATTAAATCCATATGCTAAAATTGCTTCACATAAACTTGCACAAGTTGCTAAAGCACAAGCAGCACATAAAGCACAATATGCAGCTAAAGTTGAAAAGATTCTTGCAGCTAAGAAAGAAGCATTAAATCAATCAGTTGCTAAGAGATTTGTTAAAGCACAAAAAGTAGATGGAAAGGTTGTTAAAGTAAAAGTTGAAAATAATCTTCTTAAAGGTACTGTTAAGAGAACTGCTAAACAAGCTGCTTATATGAAGAAGTATGATGGAATCGTTAAGGCAAATGCCAAGAAATATGCTGAAAAAATTGGATTCTAAGAGAAGATAATAATGAAGTTGTTTTGGTTTCTTTGTATGATTTATTTTTTTTTATAATAATAAAAATAATTATTAATTTTAGAAAAGGAATTATTATAATTCAAAAGAAATATTTTTTATTTGTAATAATTAAAAGTAAAAAAATTTATATGAAAAATAAAAAATATTAATATTTAAATGTATCAAAAGAATATTAGTTTAAATGATTGGAAAGTGGATTTTGATTAACTTATTTGATACCTTTTTTTGATTTGATCCAAATAATAAAAAAGAAGAAGAATAAATAATAAAAGAATATAAGAGTTAATACAATCATTAGAATCAATACATCCTATTTGATTAAATAACGGTATGTATCTGAACAACAACCACCGAAATATTGTCTTTACTGTCTTTTTCTAAAGCATTATTTCTTACACACTGAGCCTTAATATCACTTGTAAATTCTTCTAATAATATTTCTCTAAGAAAGTCTTCACTCACAACTGAAATACCATCACTAGCAACGAGTATTGATTTGATAGTCGAAAGTGATATAATATCTATTGATGGTAAACAAGATAATGGAGGATGAAATTGTTTATCTCCAATTGAACGAGTAATAGTAATTTTACCATTAACACGTAATACACCAGATACGTTTACAATATTTCCACCGTTTTGTTTAATCATTTCAACTTCATCTTTATCATAAAGGTTATGATCTTTACCTATTTTCATTATTTCATCATCTGTAGTTAATACATAAATTGGTGAATCACCACACCTACAAATTATAACATCATTTTCTCTTATAAGAATAATCGATGCAGTAGTCCCTGATTCAGTAGACATAGAAACTAAAGTATGCATTTGTTCAAACACTTTTAATAAATGATCTTTGACCTGATCTGAGTGTACTGAATATCCATCTATTAATGAATAAAATGTTTGCATTGATTTTACTGCAGCTCCTTTTCCATTATGTCCATCAAATACACCTATAAAATCAATGTCATCATATAATTCACCTTTGACCATAAGAGTATCTTCCATATAAACCCTTTTTCCTATTGTTTGAGCTGTACCAATCTCAAATCGTTTTGAACATGAATATTGTTGTTTCTAATTAATAAGTGTTAAAACAAATAACATAAATGTAAAACAAACAAATAATAAAACGTCTTCTTCTGATTGATCAAGTATATTTCCATTTTCTGTTTTTAAAGGAGCATCACCCTTTTTTAATAAATACGAATTTGATAGTTTTGGTAATGAAACTCCTGATGATTTAATTATTTTACCATTAACAAAAACGGGCCGTTCTTGGCCATAAAAAGCACATTTAGTCAATGAGTCTGTAGATCTTATCCTTTTATGTAATTTAGCTTTTTGTTGTTCTTGAATAGGAGATACGTTAGAAGAAGTAGAATATCGTATGAATAAAGACATGAATCAGTCACTGAATTTTAGTTATTTTTTCTTCTTTTGTTTTTTTTTTTATAAAGTAAATAAAAAGAAGAATTATTTTTTTTGATTTTTTCTTTTTTGGAATTCGAAGGTAGTATATTAAAGACACCACACAGAACCCTAAAATAAATTCAGACTTTGAATCACCAGTTATATTCTAGCTGTTGTGTTGCCTTTGGTTAGAAAAACGTCTTATTAACACTGCAAGGTATCAGTGATTATTATTTGTGTTGATGGAACATCACTTATAATGAAAGAATAGAATTTATAAAGAAGATAAGTATTTTACTTGTTAGAATACATACACATTGTTAATATACACACTATCAAAGAAAAGGTATCTAGTTATTGTGGTTGATGCTTAAAAGAAAATTAGTCATAATAACATAGTGATAAAGTATTATTCTTAAAATAAGAAATAAAGAAGATGAGTTTCAATGCCCATTAAAAACAGACAACTAATTAAATGATGATAAACATTTAAGTCTGAGGTATCTGTACTTTAATTCTATATTAAGTAAATGAAGAAATGAAATTTTCACATTTCAACAACTAAAAGCTAAGAACAAGCTAATAGATGTTGAGTAGTCATTCTTAAAGCAAAGTAATTAGTAGTCCTTGTTGATCAAGGAATAATAGAAAATAAATTTATTAACACTTAATTTTTTTAGTATGTAATACCATTCAATTATTATTTTTCCTTCTTTTTGTTATAATAACTGTTTATCTCCGGTAACTACATCTATTAATACTGTAGGTCCTGGACCAACACCTAATACTGTTATTGTTCCTGGACTTATTTCAGTTTTTCCTGCATCAACCACTTCATAATATAATACACCTAACTCTTCACAAGTTTGTTTCATCATTTCAAACTCTTTAACACTTTCTATTTTAACAACTACTTTCTTTGCTCCTTGACTTTCCCATTCAATAATACATTCTGGTGAAACTTCCATTGCTTTTTGAAAGCACCCAACAGCTGCATGAGCACATTGAGAACATTTTTTACCAACAGACATTGGTATATCATTTCGAACACATAACACCATTTTGTATTCCATAAAAATGTAAATAAAAAATAATATTATTTGGATCCTTTTATTCCTATTAACTTAAAGAAAAAATAACAGTAATATTGAAACATAACTTTTTCATTTTATTTTGAAAATGTTCTTATTTCTCTAGTTGGTTCATTTTTATTCACTTTTGTTTGTACACTAGCTAAACCAATAATAGAGAGACTAACAATTATTAAAACAAAAAGTGAAAATCCAACAATATCAGCTATTATAGCAATTAAAAGGTAAATTGCTACACCAATACTATGAACATAAATTGGCTCAATTTTAGCTTTTTCTAAGATAGACCCATCAACTTCTTTAATTATAAGATAAGAAACTAATGTACCTACAAAAAAGAATAAACATGCAAAATTAGCTGGTTCAAATAACGACATAATACTAGCAAAAATAATTCCAATAATAGTATAACTTAGGTAATGTGAAAGAATGTTTTTGGGAATTCGTTCTAATAATACATTGGCATCTTTTGGAACCTCATATTTTAGGTTAAGTATTTCAATGATATCTTGTTGGATTTCTCCAGCAAGATCTCCAAAGAATTTTGTTGCATCAAACTTCATTAAGTATATCTTTTAATTCTGAGTTCTTTATCAATTGATATTTTCCCTCAAAAACTGTTTTTACTTCTGTTTATTTAAATTTAGAAATCGTTTTTGTTTGTTTTTTAAGTTCTAACTTATATGTTCTTTTTGACCTTTTAATTTAACAAGAAACTTTTGTTATTTATTCATTCTTATTTCAGCTTGATTCCATTTAGTTAATGCCTCTTCGTAAGAGCTTGGTTTTTGTTTTTCTGAATATTTATTTGAAATAATTTCTGACAACTCTAAAAGTAACTCTTTTTGTTCATCATTCCATAACTGGGGATTTTCTTCACATATTTTAACAAACGGTTTAGTTGATATTTTTCCCCAAACCCTTTTTGTTGGTTTATTTTTTAATTCGTTGATGAGAATTTTAAAAGTTAAAGTAAGTGTTGAAATAACCTCTTGATTGAGTATTGTTGCTTTATCAAATTCTCCAGTTTCATTTGTTAAACGTGCCTTTTTGAGAGAAGAAGAAATTGATTTAATATTTTCAATAGAAGAAGTAATACCTTTTCCAAATTCAAAGGCATCTTGAGAGAGAATTTGTTTATATTTTAAGATTTGACTATACTTTGTAGCAATTTGAGGTTGTACAAATGATATACAATAAGACTGCATTGTTTCAATTAAGGATATTTCATCACCAACCACTTCACAAATATTTTCGTTTGGTTCATTTGTCATCAATTTTTCAACGACTCTTAGATATTGCTGTTGAGTCTCATCAGTTATCAGTTTCTTCTTATCGCATAAGTTATCTTTTAAAAAAAGTTTAAAAAGAAAACAAAATACAAACAGTTAAACATTCTTTGAGTTTTCTTACTATCCGGTGCCAATACATTTTTCTTTCAATAGAGTCTGAAAGTACATCAAGAATTTTAGATACGTCTTTGGCTTCAATATGTTTTTCATCTTTTGCATCAGTTGTTCGTCTTTTCATTGTAAAGGAATTTAACAAAGGAAAAAAAAAGAGAAAAAATAAAAAGAAAGAAAAAGAAAAAATAATAGTATAATTTATAATAAAATAATAATATGAACTAATTTTGTTTATTTGAAGAGCCAAAAATACAAGTTTTGAAGAAAGAAAAGAAGACAAATCTGGAATCGAAGTAATGTTCTCGGATTTCCTTTCAACACCACTTGATAGTAGTTCACCTAGAATGGCTTATAGTGCATCTCCAAGATCGAGAAAACCAGCTATATATAGAGGAACACCACCAACATTCACATCAACATTAAGGTGCGTTCAGTCCGGTACAGAAATTGGATTACCAGAAGAAACATGGGAAATAAATATTGAGCCTGACGGTAATATTAAGAAAGAAGGTAAGGCACTTAATTCTGTTTGTTAATTATTTTGAATAACTTTAAAATGATGAATTAAATAAAATATGAATTTTTTATTTTTAACAAATAAATTACTTATTTAATAGGAATTAATAGAACCATTACCTCGATTTGCAATTGGGATTGCTCAAACACGTGGTATAAGAGAAAGTATGGAAGATGTTATATCTACTTGTCATTTAGAACGAAACAAAGATTTAGTTGGAATGTTTGATGGGCATAATGGAGATTCAGCTGCTCGAATAGCAGCTACTTTATTAAAACAAGATACCAAAAATTATACATTACTTGATGACATTCACTTTATTGATTTATTTAATCATTTACAAAAGAAGATTGTTTCACAAACACAAAGTGGAACTACTGCAACAGTACTTTATCTAGGATGTGAAATAGTTAAAATAGCATATGTAGGGGATTGTTCTGTGTATTTAATTGATAGTAATGGAATAAATAAAATCACTGTACCACATCATTGTGGAAATATTCTCGAAGAAAAAAGGATATTAACAAGTGGTGGAACGATAGAAGATATTGGAGGAATAAGACGTGTAAATGGAATAATTAATATTACTAGAAGTTTAGGTGATAAAGAACTTCATCCTCCATTATCATTTGAACCAGAGATATGTTCAGTTAATATAAAAAAAGGATTGAGTCATATTGTAATAACAAGTGATGGTGCTGATACAGTAGAGTTTGTGTTCCAATAATACTATTTATTTTAATGAAATAATTAATTTATTATAGTGAAAAAGAACTGGAAAAGATGATTAGAAGATCTCCAACTGTTTCTATTGCTGCTGCAGCAATTAGAAATGAGGCATTTAAACAAAAAAGTAAAGACAATATTTCTGTTATTGTAGTTGATATGAAATTTAGTTCATATGAAAGAAAAACAACATCACCTTTAGTAGATGATTTATGTATTGCAGGTGGTGATGAAGACAATCCATTTGATTTTTAAAGGGTATCAACAATAATTTATCCCTTTTAGAGATTAAAAAAAGAGTATCAAACTCGTTAATCTTTTGTTCAAAAAAAGAATGAAAGATTACTAATAGTTTAATTGAATTAATTGTTTTTTAAGTTCAAATTTATTTTCAGCAATACTACGAATTGTTAATAAACTTTTATCTACTGGAACTGTTTCATTTCCAACAGCTTCTCCTAAGGTTTCTAATAAATCATCCATTGCTTGGATTTTACTTTGAATTTTGAATTGTTCCATTTGTTGTTTATTTATTTGTTTTTTGAAATCTTCTATAAGAGATATATCGTTAGGTAGTGGATTATTAGAGATCCATTGTTGTAATGAGTCTATTTCTTTTTTTGTTTGATTAATTGAATAAAGAATAGAATCTTTCATTTGTTGAATTGGACCTTTTTTCATTAAATTATTTTGAACATTTTCTTTGTTGGTATAGCATTGACTATAAGGTAAAATGTAACTATAACTTTCATTCGAGGTGGTACATTCTTCTTTAGTTTGTTTATATTTAGTAAAAGTATTATTTTGTTGTTTTTGTAATTTTGTTGGATTTGTTAATGTCTTTTCTTTGCTGTGGTCATAGTCCTGTAAGTAATAATCTGTTATATTAGTATTAGAAATTTTGGTACTTAGTTTAGTGTCGTTTTGGTATTGTTGAGATGTTATAAATGTAGAAGATTGTGGGGATGATAAAGGTTTTGACAGAGAGGGATATTGATTTGGAGTATATTGTGGGTGATAATATGGTAAATAAGGATTGTGTATGTTTTGGTATGAAGGATATTGATTTTGATAAGGACAATATTGAGTAGTTGAAGGTATTGATTGTTGATAATTTGGATTGTTTGTTGAGTGTAATAAGTTTGTTTGTTGAGTGAGGTATTGTTGATAAGAGGTAGTTGGATTTGGAGTGAATAAATTTGGTTGAGAATAAGGGAAAGGGGATAGTTGAGAATTTTTACGAACAGGAGGTACTGAACCAAAATATGCTAATAGTCCTTCAAGTAGTATCAGTAAATCTGTTGAACTGTTCCATTGTTGTTGTACATTTTGGATAAAACCATCTTTTTTTACAAAAGGATGATTTTTTACGATTTCCATTCCTTGAGAGATGAAGCAAGATAGTTCAGGGGGGGATAATGGATAGTTATAAGTAAAGGCTATTAACATTGGAACTCCAAACACTTTTCTTTCATAAACAATTGGAAGGAAACCTTCTAAAGAAATGTATTGATTTGAAGAATATTTAGACAAAGTAATACCAAGTTTTAATTTAGGATATTTAATTTGAAGTCGTTTAATGTCTTTAGTGACACTGTCACAGTCCTTATAAAATTCTCTTACAGAGGAGAGGAAGAAATTAATTTCTTGCATAGATTAATTAACAAAATTAATACTAAGTTCTTTTGGCAATTTCTTTTTTTTGATTTTAATTTTAAAAAATATATTAAAATATGATTTAAATATGATATTTCAATTAGAAATAATATTCTTCTGTTATTAGAACCAACTCAATCCAATTACATCAGCAACAAATTGGACTAGTGCAAATGAAAAACATATGATAGCAATTAACAAGATTGGCCATGCCCAATATGATGATGAATATTTACCACTAAATGAAGTGACATATGTTTTACTTCCCCATTTTCTTCTAATAATAAATTTACTATATATTTGTAATACTCCTGGAATAATGAATAATAAAAAGAATCCAAAAATTCCTGCAAAATTAAAAATAACTTCTAAATCTCCTTTAATTGCACCAGCAATTAAAGGAGGAACAGCTGCAACTAAACGACTAGAATATAACCATATTTTAGGACTTTTTTCTTTCCATTGTTTTGGAACCATTTGAAGTAAGTTAGAAGATAATGTTACACAAACTAATGGATATTCTGATGTTAGGTTAATTGCTGGGAATAATAATATCACCCATTGAACAACCACTCCATACCATTTTGCAGAACTACCATCATCACATACTCCAAATCCACCATTACATCCAGTAAAACCTAACCAATTATGAGTCACAGGTGTTCTTGTTGCATCTCCAAAACAAAATGAACAGGCAAATCCAATAATTACATATAAAATGGTTGCAGTAGTAATTCCTAATACAACAATTCTTCTAAGATGATTTTTTGGTTTAGTTGGAGTTACAACATCTGGTAAATTTTGATGACATGCTAATGCCACACTACAAGAACTAAACAAAGTTCCAAATCCTCCAATATCTATGAAGAAAGTCAATGTTGATTTTGATGGTGGAACGATTACATATGTACCTTTTACTGAATTATAAATGACATGAATTATACATGTTAAAGCCATAACTCCGAAACAGAAAAACCTCCAACACGTTAATATGTTTTGTAAAATTGCTTGTTCAGCTACTCCCATTAATGACAATGGAATAACAATTAATGCAAACAATACTATTCCAGATAAGTAAGTCAAATGACATGGCCCAAAAAGATCCCAATCTCCCATTACAATTGAACATTCACCAAATTTACTTAATGGGTATTTCCATAATATCATTGTTACTGAAGAACTGAACACACTGGAATATGCCCATAATGCACCATAACAAAAAAATGATAAAATAATAATTGAAGTCATTTTACCTCCTTTACCAAAAAAAATAGCAGACATCCTTGTATAATTATAAACTTCATACTCTATTTCATTTTGAGGTCGTTGGGCATTTCTACTTCTTCTATAAGTTTCCATAACCCCACTTGAACGAGCCATATTTTCAAGAACCCATATAGCTGTAACAATACTCATTAAATAAAAGAATAACGTTGTTATTAAAGATAACCCAAGTCCAGCATTTTCAAAAGCATAAGGTAATCCAAATACTCCTGTACCTACAATATAATTAATTAAAATTCCAAATGTTTGTAATGGTGATATAGTATGTACATTAATTGACTTAGATACTATCTCTTGTTCCTCTTCTATTTCTTTTAAATTTTCTTCAATATCACTTGAGTCAGAGTTGAGAGGTAAAGTTTCTGAGTTATCAACCTTTTCATTGTCATCAACTAATACCGCAGTTTCTTGGTGATCAGTAGAGGGCTCGTTCGGAAAAGAGCTTGACATCTGTTAGTACATTTCAAGATCGATCCAGAAAAGTATTTCGAAGCTACTAATTGTGTACGACTTTTAGTTTTATCTTCTAGAATGTCTTTATTAATTTAAGGAGACTATTCATTGAATTGTCACATTATTTTTTCTTATTTATATTAATAAAAAAATAATTTATTTTTTATTCTACTTAAAAAAACGAAAATTAAAAAGTGAATAGAAAAACAGGAATTTGGAAAAATGAAAAGCAAGAAACCAATTACCACTCCAAAACATCTATCTGACAACCTCCTAAACAAAAGACTATTTGAAACAATGCCTTACTGTTTTTCTGAAAGTGGGAGTATTAGAGAACCTTTCTATAATATAGGCAAAGATTTTCATGATTATTCTACATCTTTTCCTAGTAGGAAAAGTTCAGGAGATCCAAGTGATGATGATTATGATGAGAGTGAGTCTGATTGCCATAACGAAACAGACGAAGAATATCCAGACTTATCAAGTGATGATGAAAAGACTATTGAGGATAATGGTGAGATTGATACAGTTATTACTGAAGATAATTACGAAGAAATTGTAAATAGACTTAAACAAATGGTTTTAAGCCAAATAATTTCACAACATAAAAGTGAACAAACAAAGTTACATCAAAAATTTATAGAGTGTTGTTCTATTATTAATACAGAAAAGGATGATATCGTCCATGATATGGAATTGTTTGGATTAGGTATTCTTGACAAAGATAAAATTAATGATACTCTTAGTTGTCTCGAAAATACAGTCAATGACCTACAGAGGAATTTTGAAGATAAAAAATATATTAATACAATTAATTAAATGTTTATTAAATCTAATTTTTGTAATTTTTATATTTAAAACATCAATTTAAATAATTTTTTGATTGTTTATTAATTTAATTTATACTATACTTTTGTTATTTAAAAGATCAAAAAGTAATGAAAAAAGAGTTTAAAATGAATGTGTTAATATTCAGCTCAGTTGGTTTATCAGTATTTTATTGAATATTGATAGTAAGACGGATCTAGGTTTATTTGTTTAGGCTGTTGGTGTTGAGGCTGAATAAGAGTGGTAAAGGGTTGTTGGTAAGTAACTGGTTGATGGAAAGGATAAACTAAATCAGGTTGTTGGTTTTGTGATGGTTTAAAAGGAGGATTGGGGGATTGTTGGGTTAAGCTTTCATTTTCTAATTTTGTTTGACTCTCCAATTTTCTGCTATGGTTAGTAGTTTGAGAAGAAGGGATAGTTGGTGGATGAACTGTTTGCTCAACTTCACTATGAATAGGGGTTGATGAAAGTGGGTGTGTTGGTGTATGTGGTTGGTTTTCTTGATTTAAACAAGGGCATGTTTTGTCACAACAATATTGATGGTTATAAGATGATGATGGTTGTTCAATTGAATTAAATTGGTTGAAGAAATAAGGAGGAATTCCATTTACATTATAAGGCTGAGGATAATACACATAAGGGAAATAAAAATAAGGATATTGATACATCAAGTTTTGATATGAAATTTGTTTTTGGATAAAATCCTTCATATCTTTTTGTTGATGTTTAATAAAATGTTTTATTTTTTTTTCATGAACTTCGAATTTTTTTTTAGGTACTTCATATTGATTAAGTGTTTCTTCTTTTTGAATTTGTTGTATAATTTTATTAACTTTTTTTTCGACTTTGTAGTCAATGTAAGCATCAAGAATCTTTTTTTGATGAGAACCTAAACTTTTCTTTAATTTTTTCCATTCATTTTTTAATTTAGTATTTGGGTTCTTCTTTCTTTTTGTTTTTTCTTCTTTTTTCTCTATATCTTCTTTTGCACTAGCTTTGTCTTGAATAACTGGTGCACAAATAATTGGTTTAACTTCTGTATAACTTGGTTTATTATTCCACTCTGTAAATATTAAACCGCTTCCTTCCTTTGTTTCATTTTCTTCATTACACTCTTCCTTTTCTAATATCGGTTCTTTACTTATTTCTTCTTTTTCTTCAAAACAAAAATTATTTTGTTGTCTTTGGTTAATACATTCTTGTGTATTTTCTAATAAGTTAGTAACTTCTGGTGGCTCTTTGATCTTGTTTTCTGTATTTTGAATTTGTTGATTAATTTGTTCTATTTCATTAACTGTAAATGCCATTTTTTCTTGATTTTTATTTCTTTTTTAGATTTTTAGTTCTATTTAAATGTTTCATTAAAAAAGTTATTGAATTGTATTTTTATTAATTTTATTTATTATAAAAAAAAATTCCTCATTCTTTTTTAAGTTTTCTTGAGTTTATCATACACTTTTTTATTTTTTTTTTTATTCTCAAATAGCCTTTTTGAATGTAACTATATTCTTTTAAAATATAAGTTCAAAGGTGATAAGTGTGTTTTCATTTTCTAAAAGGAAAAACTAAAATAATGATGTAATAATATAAGTAA
>NW_001856080.1:0-2166 GCF_000209125.1 Entamoeba dispar SAW760
ATATGTATATATATATATATTTATGTACCTTATATATATCCATTTATTCTTTTATCTTTTATTAACTTATATCCTTATATTTTTATGTTTAAAACGACCGACTTTCCTTATATTTTTATGAATAAAACGACAATGGCAGGATTCGAACCTACGCTCCAAATGGAAACTCCTTAGCAGGGAGCCGCCTTAACCGCTCGGCCACATTGTCTTTGATTAATATTGCTATCTCTTATTATATATTTTTTTATAAATTTTATACTTATTATATCTTATTTATATATATATTCTATCTTTTTTTTTATATCTATTTTATATCTTCTATTCACTTATTCATATATATATATATTTATTTATATATTTATATATATATACAACTCTTACCTTCATATATTACACTTATTCATGTATATATATACAACTCTTACCTTCTTATAGAAGTCTTCAATAGTATAGCTGGTTAGTATCTTCGCCTGTCACGTGAAAGACCGGGGTTCGAATCCCCGTTGAAGAGTTCACTTTTTATACTATATATATGTATATATTCTTATTTATTAGTCACTTATACTATTAACTTTATCTATTCCTCTTATATATTATACTTATTATACTTATTATATATATTATATCTATTCTTACTCTATACCTTTATTATATTATTTATATTATATATATTATATATATTTATTATCCTTATTATTTTTATTATTCCACTTCTTATCTATTATATCTATTCTCACTTCTTATACTTACTACTGTTACATCTCTTACATCTCTTACATTTCTTACATTTCTTACATCTCTTACATCTCTTACATCTCTTACATCTCTTACATCTCTTATTCCTCTTACTATACCTACTACTCTTACTACTCTTACTATACCTACTATACCTACTACTCTTACTACTCCTACTTTCCCCCTCCCCTTTATTGTTAATGGGGGTGTAGCTCAGATGGTAGAGCACTCGCTTTGCATGCGAGGGGCAAGGGGATCGATACCCCTCACCTCCATTATTATCTATTATTACCTTTTATTCTTTTATGTTATTTCTTATATATCTTATATTCTCTTTTATATACAGTAGTACTTCCTTATTCTTATTATATTAAAAATTTATGTATATATATATATATATTATTATGTTTATTCTTATTTTATATATGTGTATATGTATATATATATATATTTATGTACCTTATATATATCCATTTATTCTTTTATCTTTTATTAACTTATATCCTTATATTTTTATGTTTAAAACGACCGACTTTCCTTATATTTTTATGAATAAAACGACAATGGCAGGATTCGAACCTACGCTCCAAATGGAAACTCTTTAGCAGGGAGCCGCCTTAACCGCTCGGCCACATTGTCTTTGATTAATATTGCTATCTCTTATTATATATTTTTTTATAAATTTTATACTTATTATATCTTATTTATATATATATTCTATCTTTTTTTTTATATCTATTTTATATCTTCTATTCACTTATTCATATATATATATATTTATTTATATATTTATATATATATACAACTCTTACCTTCATATATTACACTTATTCATGTATATATATACAACTCTTACCTTCTTATAGAAGTCTTCAATAGTATAGCTGGTTAGTATCTTCGCCTGTCACGTGAAAGACCGGGGTTCGAATCCCCGTTGAAGAGTTCACTTTTTATACTATATATATGTATATATTCTTATTTATTAGTCACTTATACTATTAACTTTATCTATTCCTCTTATATATTATACTTATTATACTTATTATATATATTATATCTATTCTTACTCTATACCTTTATTATATTATTTATATTATATATATTATATATATTTATTATCCTTATTATTTTTATTATTCCACTTCTTATCTATTATATCTATTCTCACTTCTTATACTTACTACTGTTACATCTCTTACATCTCTTACATTTCTTACATTTCTTACATCTCTTACATCTCTTACATCTCTTACATCTCTTACATCTCTTATTCCTCTTACTATACCTACTACTCTTACTACTCTTACTATACCTACTATACCTACTACTCTTACTACTCCTACTTTCCCCCTCCCCTTTATTGTTAATGGGGGTGTAGCTCAGATGGTAGAGCACTCGCTTTGCATGCGAGGGGCAAGGGGATCGATACCC
>NW_001856079.1:0-1327 GCF_000209125.1 Entamoeba dispar SAW760
GAATAAAATAATGATGAGATAAATCATACCAATATTCATTAAAGTATTATATGAATATCAAATGTGATGTTATATAATAATTAATCAATTTTCAATACAGATAATGTACTCCCATCATTCTTCTAACATTTGTACTTCTTATTTGATAATATTTATCATTCATTTATCATGTATCAGTTATATTTTGTTGTTTCTTTTCTATCTTATGATAAAAAATAAGAATGATAAGAATATGAACAAATAACAATGAAAGAAGTGAATAAAAAAAGAAATATGAAATTACATAAGAATTAAACAATAAATTAACTGAATAATAATCTCATTTTAACTAAATAACAATCATTACATTAATTTAATGAATAAAATGAAATGATGTTAAATAAAATGATAAATAATAAATAAATGATGTGTTATAAATGTGTATTTAATTATTTAATCATCTGATTTTGATCTGGTATTCATTAAATTAAAATGGAAGAGTTAATAAACAAGAACACTCATTTCTTTAAAGAAGAAATAGAAACAATTCCAAATATTCAACAATCAATTGATGATATTAATAAACATTATCATTGTTATTTAGGAAGTATTAAAAATGAAATATTTGAAATAAAACCAGATGAAACATATTCAGAAGCTATTAAAAGAGGAGAAGGAATATTTGATAGGATTGATGAAACAGAAAGAAGAAGAAAACTAATAATAATAAAAAGTCAAGAAACAATAAATAAAATAGAAATAATAAAGAATCAAATGAATAAAATAATAGAAGAATGTAATAAAGATGAAGAAATAAGTAATAAAATTATTTCAATTGAAGAAATGATATGAAAAATAAAATACTATACTAGAAGAAGAAATTAATAAAGAGAGAACACATTCCTGTGATATCTAGAGAAGAAAAGAAATTACAAAGAATATGGAATTTCAACAATTAAAACAGAAAAACAAACAAAAAGAAAGAATATAAACAATATTCTTAATTATCAATATGATAATTAAAATATCACATAGATTTCAATAATTATCATTCTTGAAAATAAATATTAATTATTGAATATGATTTTAAATTTAAAACATTCATTGTTATTGAAATGAATAGTATTTTGTACTATTCTTTAATTTATCTTTCATTCAATTTTATTTACTAAATACATTCAATTATTATTATCATTTATTTATCTGTTATTTTGACTTGAATCTTATCATTTTCATAATCTATTTGAATTTTATTCTTCTCTTTCATCATTCCACTTATTATTGATTTTGTTATTGAAGTTACTACTGTCTTTTCTATATATCGTCGCATTGGTCTTGCTCCATATGC
>NW_001856078.1:0-1042 GCF_000209125.1 Entamoeba dispar SAW760
GATCTTACAAGTGTTGTCTTTTCCGAGTAGGGAATGTTGAGTTCCGACCAACTGGATTCTTCTGTGTTGGTAGGAAGGTCTATTATGAGAGTGGGATAGTTGATTGGAGAGATTGTACTTCCATTTGAATAATATAGTTTGTTGAATATATGTGTTTCTTCTGGTATATTTGTGGTTATTGTAATCTCTGAAAATCCAGAATAATTTGAATCTGGTGTGTAAGTTGTTGTAGTGTTTTGTTGGATTGATATGTTTTTTGATTGTAGGGCAGGTTGTACGTTTATTGTTGTATTGACCTCTTTTAGTCCGTAATGATTTTCGTCTGGTTTGAGGGTGTAATTTCCATTATTTGTGAATGTATGTGTTAGTGTTTGAAGAGGTGGTCTGACATCTGTTGTTATTGATACTTGATTGAAAGTATGATTTGGTTCAGGAAAGAACGATTGTTGACCATTCTGGTTTATTAATTTTACTAACATATCTTCTGTTTTAGGAGGTACATCTATTTTGAGGTTCACTTCTTTTATTCCATCATAATTAGGTGGCGTTTTAATTGTATAATTTCCATTTTGGGTTATGTAAGAAGATAAAGTTATAGAATTTATTGTTTGGTTTGTTTCTAAATCTGGTATATTTGTTAGAGAAATTGTTTGTTTTTCGGAAATTAATTCGAATGAATCTTGATTTATTTTGTTACATGTTTTTATAAGGTTTGTTAGGTTTATCTCTGTTTCCATTGTTTAAATGTTTAATGAGATGAGTCGAATAATTAGTCAATTAGATATTTAATTTTCTTTGTTGAAGTATTTGATCCAAATTTCATCAAAAAGACCTGGAGAAATTGTTGAGACTCCACCGTTAATTTCTAAGTCTATTTCAATGAATTGTTGATTTGGATTTTGTTCTCTTCCACTGCCTTCTAATGTTAATGATAGACGTTTGGTTGAATCATTATAATTTAATCTATAAAGAAATATTATTATGTTTTTTTGAGGGGTGATATTGAACCATTGATTTTTGTATGCACCAAAATGTATTGTGT
>NW_001856077.1:0-1351 GCF_000209125.1 Entamoeba dispar SAW760
AAAAATAGAATAGTTTTATTGTTATTAAAATGAAATTATTATGTTTTATTTTATCATTATTTTTGAATTATTAGTTGAGAAATTAAAAATAAATAAATTTAATTTCAGTTTATTGTTTTTTCTATTTATTTTTGTTCTTTTTTGAATTTATTTTATTCTCTTAAATATTGTTCATCAGATGCATTTGTTTTTCTATATCTTCAATATTTTCATCACTACTTCATTAGCTATTTCACATTACTTTTATATCTTTTATATTATTTATTATTCTTTTATCTTTCTTATTGTTTCATTATTATTGATACAAAACTAAAAATCCATGACAATAATGAAGAGAAATGAATATATAATTAATAAATATTTGATATGAAAGTATATGAGAAATATAAAGAGAAAAATAGAAACAACAAATATTACAAAATTAAAAAGTATTTGAAATTTTATTTAAAATGAAAACAAAGAATATGATAATATAACAAAATTGGAATGATAAAATAATAGATAGGATTAAACAAATAAGAATAAAGTTATAAATAAATAAAATTAAACAAATATAACTATTGTAATAGAAAAAATGAAGAATATATAACAAGAAAATAAATGAATAAGAAGAAAGGTAAAATAAAGAAAATAGTCGAAATAATAAAGATAATAGAGAAATAAATAAAATAGTATGAAACAATGGAAAGTATATAACAAATAATAAATTGTGATAAACTTCATTTGATTTACTTTATTTTCATCATAACAATATTTACTTAAGAAAAAAAGATAATAATGAGAAAACAAATAATAAGAATAGTTGAAATCAATATTAAATTAAAAATGATGAAATATGTTATATTATTTATAAAGAATGAAAAAAAAGAATGATAAATAATAAAATAATAAGAAATAAATAAAAATAAATAGAATCCTTATATAATTTTATAATTAATGATTCATTTGTTTTATTATATTATATATAATATTCAAATATATAGATATGATTAATCTAAATAAAATATATTATTAAATATTATGAAATATTTTATATATTCATATTATTATTCTTGTTTATTTCTATTTGGTTATATTTTTATATTTCATATTTATTTATGTTTAATTGTTTATAATTGTTATTTGTGTTTTTGTAATTAATATCATTTTCAATTAATTTAAAAAAATTATCATAAAAAGTTTTCTTTTATTCAATATTTATTAATTTAACTTGTTATTTCATCTTTTTAAATTTAAAATATGAATTTTAAACATAATATCACTTTTTGTTTATTCTCTTTTATTTTTTTATTCTTTATTATTTTATATTTTGAATATAAATTATTGTTTATTAACTATTATCTCATTGTTT
>NW_001856076.1:0-1064 GCF_000209125.1 Entamoeba dispar SAW760
ATTATATCATTAAAGTATACTTCAGTTTTTAGCCGTGCAATGGGTTTAAATTGTGAGGTTGCATTGAAAGAAGTTATAATATAGGACAAGGGCAGTATAAGTTCTTAGGTACTTGTGTAATACTTGTCACTGATATTTTTATTTGTTTCTTCCTTCTACTTTTTTGAATCCCTTTCTTTAATCATTTTCAAATACCTTTCTTTCTCATCTACCCTAGCCCTTATCTTGATTTTATTTTAATTTCATGGTCTCTATTGCATTACATAAAAAAAAGTAATTAAATAAGTATAAAAAGAAATATTTGGTATTTGTTAAAGGATAGAAGGAAATAGGAGTGATAAAAGAGTATTTAAAATAAAGATTATGGAGTGTGGTTGGTTTTGATAGGATGAGTGTTGTATGAGAAATATATGGATTAAGACAAATGTAATGAAATCTTGATGAAAGTAATTTTAGGATTAATTAATATAAATTCAGGGAATTATGAAATTACTTACAAGAAAATGAATGAAGAAAAATTGATGTTTAATTTATTATTTATTATTTTTGTATAATTTTTATTTCTTTTCTTCAAAACATTTTATTATATTTAATTAATTATTTTATTTCATTTCTTTTATTATTCTTTTTTTTATTTTCATTTTTATTTTTTATTTATTATCATTTCTTGTTTATTTAATTCATTTCTTCTTATTTTTCATTATTTTTCATTATTTTTCATTATTTTTCATTATTTTTCATTATTTTTCATTATTTTTCATTATTTTTTTTCTTGAAGTTTTAATTTCTTATTCAATATTAACTTTAAGAATTAAAAACAATAAAATCGAATTTTATTAAATAATAAAAATGTTTGCAAAGTTTGACAAATTATTCAATTCAGATTTTTAATATTCCAAATTTTCACATTTGTTTTTGGACCTGAAGTACTCTTTATTTCATTTGCATTAATTACATTAATTTGTGAATTTGTATAAGTTAAATATCTAATAATATCACATGTAAATGTGTTTATTTTACAATTATAGAGATGACTACGATCACAAACACCATCAAGAGTAAAA
>NW_001856075.1:0-1785 GCF_000209125.1 Entamoeba dispar SAW760
CCCAAATGACTAGTCTGGTTTTTGCTCTTACAAGAGTTCAACAAAAAATTATTTACATTGATGTTGATGGAACTCCAGAAATGAAAGAAATGATTAAAGAGAAAACAGGTAGGATTGGTGTTTGGCCAATTTTATTTAAAGGAGAAAAGTACATTGGTACTCTAGATGATTGTGTTGATATGAATGAAGAAGGAGAATTAAAACCACTCCTTCAATAAATAACACATTTAGCTAATAAGATTTAAAAGTAAGATATATTTTGTTTTTCTTTTTAAAATATTTTAATAAGAATAAATAAATTATTGTTATTTAAAGATAAAAAAGAAGTTTATAAAAGAAAAAAAAGAAAGATAATGGTTAGAACTAAAATATTTATTAGTGTTTTATTTAATAAAAATGACAGAACCAGATTTTAATATACTTCAAATGATTTATGAAAAGAAAAAACTAGGACAACCACTTTCATCAGAAGATAATTTTCTATTGATCAATGTTATTGATTCTGTAATGAAACCAACACAATTTTCTCATCAATTTGATGCGTTAGTGTTTGGAGAAAATATTCAACAAAAAGAAGAGTTATTACATGAACAATCATCTGTATGCAACAAATATTTAGGACTATGTTATTATATTTGTGATTGTGATCCAAATGAAACATATTATTTTTGTGAAGAATGTAATAAAAATCTTAAAGGACATAAAAAACATTCAAAAGGAACAGTCCGATTAGCTTGTCTTTGTAATTGTGGACGTTGTCAATGTAAAATAAAAGAATGTAAACATGAAACTTGTATTCATAAAAAAAATTCATGTCCAAGACATATGAAAGTTGTTACAACAGAATCTAGGTGTAAATATTCACAAGTAGAAATTGCAACATCACAATTAATTATAGAATTATTAGATTGTTTAAATTCAGGTAGATTAGCTGAAGGATTAAGAATTGCAGAATATTTAACAGAAATATTTGAATCACCATCAATTTCTAGATCAGCATATTTATTCTTAGCACAATGTGTTGTTGAAGAAAAAAATAATGATTCACAAACAGAAGATTTTAGTAGATTTTATCAAATAACTGGATCAGGTAAAAATGCATTTGGTGTATTATGTGAATTTGCTGTTAGATTATATTCTACTGATTTAGTATTAGCAAGTTCATTAATTACTCTTATCGCACAATTAGAAACTAAAACAACATTATTATCTCAAACACCACCAGCAAGAAATTGTTTTTTTATGGCAACATATAATTATAATTATCCTATTTCAATGGTTAATGAATTAATTAATAAATTTTTATTTTGTTTAAATGGAAATACTGTTCATATTAGTCCACATGAAATAAATATTGATTCAATATTTGCTATTAATCATTTAATTGATATTAAAGACAAAATTATTAAACAATTCAAAGGAAAAGAGTCTCAACTTAGAAGATATTATTCTGAATTTGTTTTCTCTTTAAATTCTTTATCAAATATTTTAGAAAATAGATTTTCTTCTGATAATTATTATGAACTATATAAATGTATTATTGATGAAAGTACTATTCAAAATACATTTTCAGAAAGTTTATTTAGTTTTACACCTAAACTTGATTTTAGTTGTACTGAAATGACATCATTATATTTATTGTTACAAACCAAATTATTTAACATAACTCATATCTATTTTAATGCTTTAATTTTAAATATGAAAGAAGTTGATCCAAAAACAAAAATATGTGATTCAATAAAAAATCGATTAGATAGTTCTCTTAGAAAAACTGATAGTAAAAAT
>NW_001856074.1:0-1149 GCF_000209125.1 Entamoeba dispar SAW760
AGTGAAAGAGAAACTAAGTAATAAAGAATAAGAAGAAATACATATTGAAATTGAATAAAAGAAGAAACAATAAAAGAAATAATACAAGAACAAGAAAGTAGAACAGAAAGAGATAATAGAAATATATGAAAAAAGAAGAAAATGAAATAGAACTAGAAAGAGAAATTAAATAAATTAAAAAGGAAAAGGAGAAATACAAAAAGAAAGAAGAAGGAGAAAGAAATAAGGAAAAGAAAGAAGAAGTGAAAGGAAACAATAAAACAAAAGATAAGAACAAACAACAAGAAGAAATAACAAAGATGAAAGAACAAAAACAAGAATTAGAAGATAAATTAAGAAATACATAAAGAAAATGATAAGATTGAAATATTAAAAAGTCAATTCTCAAACTATCAGAAGAAAAAGAAAACAAGGTCAATAAAGAAAATATCAAAGATTTAAATTTTAACAAATTGAAGAAGAAGAAAACAATACCACTGACAAAACAGAAATACCAAAGAAGTGGATCTAGTGGAATAATTATAGAAGAGAAGAAGTAGATACATCAAAGAAGAAACCAGGAAGAAACTAAAACAAATACAAGAATGGTAATTCAAATCAGGAAAGAAGAGTTGCTGAGAATGACAATAGAAGAACTGGAGAAGATAATTTGAGAGAATATCAATATAGAAGAAATAATGAAGAACAAATGAACAATCAGAAATAGATGAAAATAAGATAAAAAGTTATTATTATTGATTAAATATAATAAATATTAAAATGAAAATTAGATATTATAGAAATTAAAGAGATAATAGAAGAAAGAAGAATAAAGATAAATAAAGAATATGAATAAAAGATGAATAGATGAAAGAAAAAAGATAATATAAATAACAATAAATATAATAAATAATTATACTTTAAATTATTCAATAAACTAAAATAAATAATGATAAACAATATGAAAGATGAAATAAATAATAATAAAAAGAAATGATACAATACAATAAATAAAAATAAATAAAATAACATATAATTATTATTTCAATAAAAAACATGTAATGAAGTAATTAAATATATAAATGAAGAATGAAAGTGTGAAAGTGAAAATATAAAAGATATCAAAAAGAAATATATAAAATAACATATTATATTTCTAAATATCAATAA
>NW_001856073.1:0-5984 GCF_000209125.1 Entamoeba dispar SAW760
AAATGCATATGTATGGACCCAAAATGAGAAAGGAGAATGGGTACCAGTTCTTGTATTATTGAGAATTGATTTTGCTGCAACTGACATTAAATGGTCACCAAATGAAACTAAATTTGCATGTGCTTCAGGAAATAAACTTGTTGCTATTTGTAGATTTAATGAAGAATCAAATTGGTGGGCTTCAGATCATGTTAAAAAATTCAAGTCAACTGTTACTAAAGTAGCATGGTCTCCAGATTCACTTACTGTAGCAGCTGCATCAACTGATTTTAAGGCAAGAATTTTTAATGCTTTTAATAAAACAATAGATCCAAAAGGTTCATACTCTCCATTTTCAGAACAAGAACTTTCATCTCCAAAATGCAAATTAGGTACTTTCTTATTTGAAACTGAAGTTAGTGGATGGGTTCATTCTATTGCTTATACACCATCTGGAACAACTGTTGTTTTTGTTTCTCATGATTCTTCTATTTCATTCATTGAAGCTAATGATGGAAAACCAACTGTTCAAACTATCAAATGTAAAACATTACCATTCTTAGATGTTCTTTGCATTACTGACAATAAAGTTGTTGCTGTTGGACATCATTTCAATCCATGTTTATTTGAACGTGGTGCTGATGGATGGAAGTTTGTAAAAGAACTTGATCAGAAACAAGCACCTAAATCTACTGGAACTATGTCTGCTATGGACCATTTCAAATCTCTTTCATCTAGAGGAACTGCTACAGTTAAGAGTGCTGTAGAAGAAATTACTACTACTCATAAGAACACTGTTACCTGTATTAGACCAATGAAATATGATGATTCATGGAATGTTCTTGAATTTTCAACTTCAGGTATGGATGGTAATATAGCCATTTGGAAAGCTTAAATTCATTTGGATCATTTTTCTCTAATTTGTTTTATTAAAAAGAAGTCATTAAAAAACAGTAATAAAAAAGTGAATTTAATAAAGTACTATAATTAAGAAAGTAGTAAATATGATAAAAGTAAACAAGATTAATAAAAATGGCAAATATGTAAACAATATAGCTTTACCATTAACGTATTTAGCTTCTGTAAATAATAACCAAAGAATAGACAACGTTCCCCAAGTTGTTTTATTTTTGTAAGCAATTTTATTTAATACATCAGCAACATGTTCATGACAGTTTTGAGTAATTAAATTATGTGTTAATTTACTATATTTTATATTAACTTCTTCAATAGCATTTATATATTCATCATTACTAACCCCTATATCTAATTTAACATATTTCTTTATTGAACCAAAACAAGTAGTTTGTCGTCTTCTCTATTTGTTGTGAGTAAAATAAATGAAATAGATAAAAATAACAAACTCCAATAGAATATGATCCTTGGAAATCATAAATCCATCCATTTGGATCTGAAATAGCTGTATGTCCTAAACAAGGAACTAACCATCTATATATTAAAAATCAAAATTCTTTTATTGAAAAAAAATAAATACAAACGATAAAATAGGAATTGTTGACCAGCATATACATAAAGGAAAATATTTGGATTCTGTATTTACTTTTGTTGGAACAAAAGGAGTGTCATCATTCATAATAATAGTTTGATCAATTGTATCGTTAACAATATCCATATTTATTATTTACTAGTTCTATTAAAAGAAAGATAAACGTTTTTGAATTAATAAAATATAAAAAATATGAAACAAAAATAACAATAAATAAAAAATTATTATTTTTATAAATTTTGTTATTAAATATTTTAATTTTTATTACTTTTTTCAATACGGAATAATCTTATTTCATCATTGTTTCAAAATTAGAATACATTTTTGTGATCAAATTTGTGAATAATTTTGTTTTATTATATAACATTAATTCTTTTAAATGTTTTTGGAGAATGTACCTTTGTTCAATTAAATAATTCTTAAAATAGAATTTTGGTCCAAGTTAAATTTAGCATTTTTCCGGTGTTTTTAATTTAAAGAAGTCCTGACTTCTGAACCATTATTCAAATTACTAAATAATTCTAATTTTTTTAGAAGATTCTAATAATAAAATTTCAGAAATTTAGAAACTTTTGCTTCTGAACACAAATCGAACAAAAGTTTTTTTCATTTTTTTAATATTCAATATTAAAATAAATTAATAAAAACTATTTAATAGAAAGTGGACATTTTTTTCAACAGAAGCAAAAAACAGGAAAAAAAAACGAAGGTTTATGAGATCGTTTTTTTAATGAAAAAAAATACATTCGTTGTTGTCTGTTAACTAAGTAAAAAGGAGAAAACTGGTTAAGTCAAAAATAATAAAATTAAAAAAAAACATTTATAGGTATTTATAGAAAAAGAAATTAATAAATACAAGAGATTATACAGAATTAAGAAAATATGGGTTAATTTTTAAAAATATAAACAACTTCCTAATAAAAATAATTATTTGATGAAGAACTATGAATTTCGAATGGAAGTGTTGATTATATTTGGTTCATGGTTTCGAATTTATTAAGATTTTATATTCGGTATAACTCTGAAGTCATGTATGAAAACCCCCAGTTTTCATCTTAAAATTAATTGTCATTTTAATATATTATGGCTAAGGCTAGTACTACTTCAACCAAACTTCAATCAATTAATAGAAATCTTTCTGTTGATAGAGAAAGACTTTCTAATGCTTGTGTAATTGGGTTATATGTTGTTCTTGGTAATTCCGTTACAGTTAAACTTCCATCAAAGAAATCAAAAAATACACTTGCACATCTTTCTATTGCCAATGCTTTTATTAATGGAAAAGATGTTAATGAGCTTGTTCAAGAACAATATGCTTTTCCAAGTGTTTTAGATAAAAATAAAAGAAGAGATAAAGAAGTTGCTATTTTTAATGCTATTTCTAAAGAAGTAGCAAGGATTCATTTTAAACTTGCTAAGAGAACAGCTGCAATTAAAACTCTTAAGTTAAAGATATATAAAGAAATAGGTCCATTTAATAAAAACGGTGTTACTTTATTTGGGAATGAAGTTACTTCAAGTTTAATGAAAAGAAATCCTTGTGGAAGATGTTCTCAAAGAGCTTATGTAGAGTTAAAAGGATATGATGAAGAAATAGTAAATATTTTCCATTCTATCTGTGATAAAAAAGAAAATGTTACTGATAACTATATCTCAGATTATCCTGAATTATTTAGAACTGATTTAAAACCAGAAATGGAATTTGATAAAAGAAGTGATGAAGTTGTGAGAAATACTCCAACTTTTGAAAATTCATGTGTTAGAGGTGTGTTTAAACTTTCCAATGAAAACTTTTATTCAACTGAAACAGCTAACTGGTTCACTATTGAATAACTTTTAAATTCCTTTTCATGTACATTGACTATTCTGTTAAATTATTATTATTATCTTTTCTTTTCAAAAATAATATCCACTCTTTGTATCTTTTTTTCTTTAAATTTATTTGTAAATTTTATAAAATTACTTTTTCTTAATGTTATTTTCTTAAATATGGTTTAATATTTTTAGAAATGGAAGAAATAATAACAGATAATTGTTATTAATTGTTTTATTTTTTTTTTGTTTAATAAAACAAAAAAATAAACATATTATATTATTTATTTGTTTCTGAAAATATTATAAAAAGTATTTAAAAAAAAAAAATCAATGAAATTCCATTGAACAAACAACGAAAAATAGAAAAAAGGGATATTACCTTCGATTAAATAAGAAAAGAAAAATTAAAGAAAATACTATAATTAATATAAAATTATATAATCAAGGTTTTTATTCAAGAAAAAATGATGATGAATTTTCTTGAAAAGAAATATTTAATGAGATTAATTATAAACTAAGGTTACCAATGGTGAAAATCATTTTTAATTCACAGCATTATTCTTTACCTATTTCTCTTAATAAAACAGTTAGAGAAATGAAAGTAGAGATAGAAAAACTTTGTAAGATTAAACCTTGTCAACAAAGAATTTGGTATTATACAAAAGAAAATAAAAAAGTTATTCTTCTTGTTGATAAAACATTAACTGAATGTGGAGTGAATGAAGAAACAGAATTAGAAATGAAAGACCTTGGAAGACAACTTCCATATAGATTTGTTTATCTTTTAGAATATATTGGACCATTGGTATTGTATTTTATTCCATTTTTTATATTAAAAGCCTTAAATAGAATAATTCTCTACCAACAATATATGGCATTATTTTTATGGGTAATTCATTACTTAAAAAGAATTTTTGAAACTATTTATGTTCATGAATTCGGTGACAACACAATGCCTTATAATAACGTTTTTAAGAATTGTACATATTATTGGGGTTTTGCTTTAGCTGTTTCTATCAATGTAAACCTTTTCTCAAGACAGGTCCCAGATATGTTTGTTTCTATTTGTGCTTGTGCTATGATCATTTCAATTATTTCAAATAGTTATTGCCATCTTCTTTTAAAATGGTTAAGACCACCAGGTACTCAAATAAGAGCTATTCCAAAAGGTTTCTTATTTGAGTACGTTTCTTGTCCTCATTATTTCTGTGAAATTATGACATGGATATTCTTTAACGCTTTGACTGGTTTTCCATTTTTTGGAGTCTTGTTCTCTTTGTGTGGTATTTACCAAATGAGGGAATGGGCTCTTCAAAAACATCAAAGATATTATAGAGAATTCCCTGATTATCCAAAGAATCGAACAGTATTAATTCCTTTCTTATATTAATTTAAATTGTTGGGATGTATTTCTTTATTAACTCTTTTTGTTGTATTTTCTCATAGTTATAATAAATTACAAAAACAACTTAAACAACCCCTCAAATCAATCTAATTATTTAAAAAAAAAACTAAAAAGATAAATACTAGAATGAACATTACATTTTAAAATGAGAATATTCATCATTAAATTTACTTATTATGTGTTTACCTCAAAACTCTTTTTAGTGGTTCTAAAATGGTAGGTGATTATTTTATGATTTGATAAACGAATAAAAATTGAAAAAAAAAATGTTTAATATTTTCATCTTTTAAGAGTACATTTTATATTACTAATACTAGGGTGTTTGAAACAAATTACAGATTAAGTAAATTATAAGAATAAAACATCTAACTAACTAATACTTGAATTTCATTATTTATAAATAAAATATAATCTTTTTAATTATGTTTGATATATTGATATAAATAATTATTGATAGTATTTAAATTATTATAGACATTAAAATTATTGTTTTAAGATACTTATTCTAATGTCATTTAATAAAACAAGATAGTATTATAGTTAAACAGAAAAATAAAGATATAAAATAAATTAATCACTGAACAATGAATCTTATTTATAAAAAAAAGTTATTTGGTTATATTTAATATTACACTAGAACACCCTTTATATGATGCAACATTTTTCATTTTTACATTATGAAGATGACCGCTTATCCCTCTAAAATATAGGATATCAGAAAGTGTAATATTTTGAATTGAACTAGTTTCAATATATAATTCTTCTTTGTTAGTTCCATTAAGAATTAAATCACCAATACAAGAAGTCTTAATTCTAATTTTTTTAGAATTTAATGAAGATAAATTAACAACACTTGTCTTATTGATGATTCCTTGAATTTCAAAAGAAAGATTAGTAATTTTAGTAATTCCAAAACACTCAAAAAAGGTAGTGTCATTTTGTAATTTTAATTTTTGTTTAGAATGAGACAAGTCAATTTTAATAATTTGTAATAAAGGTGTGACTATAAGTGAATCTTTTATACTATCATATTTAAATTTCAAGTCAAAGATTTCTGTTGATGTTTGTACAACTGAAAGCGATTCCATTAAATCCATATTAATATAGATTTTTCCAGTAAGATTACCACATAAATCTAATTTTTTTAAATGAATAGAACTAATATCAAATTTATTTGAAGAAACACAACAAAGTTGTTCTAAAAGAGGAGGAAACAATATTTGGTAATGTAGATTTATTAATGATATATATTTTATAAGAGTTTTGAAAAATCAAATA
>NW_001856072.1:0-1353 GCF_000209125.1 Entamoeba dispar SAW760
CAAGTGATTTTGTCATTTGTGTAATTGCTTCTCCAATTCGTAATTCTGATCGATAGATATATTCTTTGTTTTCTAATTCACCCCATTCTTTTCCTATAAATTTTACAAAATAATATTCTCCAATATACATGAGACTTTTATCATTTTTCATTTTATATAATTCTCCCATTTTCAAATAACATTCTGAAACTTTATTCATTTCTTCTTTATATTTATAATATTCAATTAATATTTCATTCATTTTTATACTATAATCATACATCTTTCCTTTTGTAAAATATTCAATACTTTTATTTATACTTCTTTCAATTCCATTTTCATTAAATGGATATTCTCTATCATTTTCTTTAATTTTAATTTCTTTTTCTTCTATTTTTGTATAAAATGGTATTTTATTTATTTTAATTGTTTCTTCTTTTATTGGTTTAATACAATACCATATTATTTCAATTATTTTATTCATTCCAATTCCTGCTTCAATATAATTCCCACTTTTTTCTTGTGTTTGAACAACTTTATCAATCCATGTATAATATAATCTTGGATACTTTTGATATTTCTTTGAAATTTCAATATATTTTTCTTGAATAAGATTCATATCTGTTTTATATTTGTCCATTTTAATTAATTCATGTGAAACATTTAAAATTTCTTTAATTTGAAAGATAACTTTATTTATATCATTTTTAAATAAACTCTTTTCTTCTTTATTCTTTATTTCTGCTTCTAATGTTTCTTCTAACATTATACTTTCTTTTAATTGAAGTTCTGTAATTGCTGTAATTGAATAATATGTTGTATTTGAAAGTGTTTTATGATATTTATAATCTATTTCAAGTATTCTTTTATAATATTTATAACATTTCTCTCTAATTGTCTTTTCTTTATCATTCATCATTTTTATGATATTTCTAATTAAAGGAAATGAAAATATTTTTATTTTCAAATAATCTATATTTTCTCTTATTATTATTTTATCTATTCCATTAATGAGTTGATCTAAATATTCATTTCTCATTGGAATATAAAATAATAGATTTACCATTATATCAATATATTTTTCTTTTATTTCTTCTTTTTTATTTAATATATTAGTAACTTCTTGAATGATTATTTTTCCACTTTCAATATAAATTTCTTTAAGTGTTATTGTCATCTTCATTGCTCGTCCAACATTTCCTTCTGTTTCTATTATTTTATACTTTTCTTCTTCTTTCTTTTCATTTCTTCTTATAGATTTATATTCTTCATTCTTATTTATTTCTATTTTCTCTCTTTCTTCATATCTTATCCTTCCTTTTATTTCTTCTCTCTTTATCATTCTATCAATATCTATTTCTGTATTTCTAATTC
>NW_001856071.1:0-2198 GCF_000209125.1 Entamoeba dispar SAW760
CCTATTTCTAATTAATAAAATCTTTAATATCATTAAAATACATTGATGTTATCATTATTTCATTATATCCTAATTTCATTATTGATTTATTATTTATTAGTTGTTTTATTAGTTCTTTTATTTTTATATTTTAATTTCTTCTTTTTTATTCTTTATCATCATTCTATTTTTATTAATTGATGTTTATTATGAAAAACATTAAATAATAAGAAATAAAATAAAATGATAATTATTTTTATTTTTAATAAATTATAATTATTAAATATTTCATTTTATTTTATATTTTATTCATTATTTCATTTTATATTTTATTTTTATTTAATAATATAATAATAAAATATGATAAAAGATAATAAATATAATAATAAATGAATAATCAATATATTTATAATAAATGATAATATAATTAATGATATAATTAATGATAAATAATTATGAAATCATTTATTCTATTTTCTTTGATTTTTATTCATTCTTAATTTATTCTTTTCTTTCTTTATTTTTATTATTATTTTATATTTAAAATGAACATTTAAATATGAAATAAAATAAAAAAAATAATACAATGAATAAAACATAAATAAAAGAATGTATTAATTGATAAATTAAATTAAATAATAAAGTATTTATATAATATTTCAATATTTAATAAAATATGATAAAATAAATGATAAATGATAAATATAATATTCAAAACATAAATTAACAATGAATAAAATAATATATCAAATAATGAAGAATGATAAACAAATGAAATAATGAAATATATATTTGGGAATCAAAATAAGAGAAGAAATAATGAACATAAATAAAAATCATAAAAAGAAAAATGAATAAAATAATTTATATCATTAAAATGTTGTTGATTATTTTGCATCAATAGATTAGACACTTTTTATTGTATATTTCTAATTTCTGTAATAAAAATACTTTATTTAATCTTTCTTTTTATTATTTATTATCTCTTTTTGAATTGTTCCTTTTTATCTTCTTTCTTTTTATATTCTCAACTTTCTTCTTTTATTCTTTTCATCATCTTCTTCTTCCTAATTTCACTTTTTTCTTTTATATCATGCTTTCTCTTCATTTCTTCTCTTATTTCATTTTTTCATTGAATAAAATGAAGAAAGATATAATAAAAATAAAATCGAAATGAAAACATGTTCATTCAGTTCATACTAATTAATAAGAATCATGAAAAAGAAAAGAAGATTAAATGAAAAGTTATTTAACTCATATGTTATCTAAACACAACTTTAAATAAACAATTCATTTTTGAATTATTTATGTTGGTGTTTGATGTTATTATTCAAACAAACTTTCATTTATCTTTGAAATATGAACTTGTAGAATATCAAATAGAAGATATTCAAAAGGAATTGAATTAAAAAGTGTTAGCAACTATCCAAAGTATAGCCAACTCGAGTAAATTTACATGCTTTAAGATCTTCCAAACTAATATAGAAATTAGCAATACCACAATCTCCCCACATTGTATAATCAGAACCATTTGATGCTCCAGGAATACTTCCAATTTGAAGAAGAGTTTCAGTAAGGTCTTTGTCCTGACCAGTTATGTCTCGAGGATCTTCTTGTGCAAATGCAGAATATCCACCAATATGAATGTCTTCTTCAACAAGAAAGAAATCAAAAAGATAATCACTCAAATTATCTTCTTCTTCTGCTTCATCTATTTCATATTTCATTGCATATTTATCAACAATTTGATTAAATTGATAACAACTAGGTGAAATTCCCATTTCTCCATGTTCTGGAATTAATAAACAAGGTGTTTTTATTGGATTAATTTCCTCGTCACATTCGATGGTTGGTGCTTCTTGTAATTTGGATTCATCTTTTTCAATTGTTTCAAAATAAACAACTCTAAACTTTTCTTGTTTTGTTATGTCTTCACAATTAATTCCATACTCTTCTGAATCATCTATTAAAATATAAAATTGTAAAATTCCTTTTGTTGGATAATTTTCTAATGCTTCAAATTCTTCAAAATTGATTTGCATAATAAAAGACAATGGACTCCCAGTAGTTAAGTCTTTTGGATATTCAAATCCTTTTGGTAAATAAGGTGTTCCACCTAATTTGCAATTGTATCTACTCGCTGGTTTATCACTACATTGAAATCTAACTATTTTCTTTATTGTTGATGACATTATTTCTTTTGCAATTTTCTCAATTTC
>NW_001856070.1:0-2328 GCF_000209125.1 Entamoeba dispar SAW760
ATATCATTGAATTTATATTTTCATATTTAATAATTAATATATATAATTTTAACATATTAATCTTGTAATTTTATTTGTATAATTTATCTATTTTCTTATATATTAATATTATTTAATGAATAAATTGAAGATAAATTTCATTATGATTATACATTATTTCATTAAATAATTTTATTAAGAAATATTTATTTTAAATATTTAATAACCATTATATTTTATTAATTTGTTGTGTTTTCGTTTTATTATTTATTTTGATATTTTAATTCTTTATGAATTTTATATCATTTCTATTATTATTTCTATAATTTATTATTCATATAATTTATTATTTATGAATTCTATAATAATATTAGTTTCATATATTCATTTCAATTAATTATAATATTTAATATTATCATAATATGCATTTTTATGTTTATTTAGATATTATTTATTTCTTTATTTTATTCTTATTCTTTACAATTTATTCTTAATTTTATTTCTATTATTTTCATTATTTAATATATTTGTAATAGTTTATTTGTTTTATTTTAATATGATATATTATATTTTTAATATGTAATATTTTTTAATTTAATAATTGATTATTATTGAATAAATCTCTTAATTTATATATTTTAATTGTAATATTTTTTCTGTTCTTCTAATTCTTTCTTTCTTGATTGATTATACTAGTAATCATCTAATATATTGTTTATTATTTTATTTTTATTATTGATATTAATTATTTGATGTATTTTTTCTTATTATAATATTAATTAATATATTTTATTTATTCTTATTCTTTCATTTCTTTTTTATTTATTTTTATTATTTCTTTTATTTCTTGTATTTAATTATCTTTACATTCTTGTGTTATTATTTCTTCTTTTATTCTTTTTATTTTTCTTTATTTTATTTATTATTTTTTATATTCATTATTATATTTTACTTTATTTGCAATTTATTGTATTATTCTTTTTATTTCTATTATTTTTAATGTTATAATTTATAGAATGTTAGATTTTATTCTCTTTCTTTCATTTATTATGATTCATATGTTGTGTTCTTTTTATTTGATTTCTCATATTTTCATTTGATTTTTGGTTTATTTTCTTTTTTGAAGATCATTTTCATTTCTTATTTTCTTTAATTATTATAATATTGAAATTATTCATATTTTGTAATAGATATTATATTATAATATGATTTATCTCTTCTTTTTATTTATTTTTATTTTATAATTTAGATAATTTATCATTATTGAATGTTAGTTATTCTGATATTTTGTTTATTTCATATTTTTATTTCTATTTCATGAATTTCAATATTTTATCATTCTCTTGTTTTGACTGTTTATTTCTTTCTCATATTTCTTCTTTAATGATATACTATTATTTGTTAATTTATTAATGATATGTTCATTTCTTTTTCTTCTTTCTCTTTATTAATATCTTCTTTTAATTACACATTTCATACCTTATTATTTATCATCATTTTTATTATTTTTGTGTATTTCTTATTTATTTTGTTTATTTATTATCATCTTCTTCATTTTCATATTTTATCATTTCTATTCATTTGTTTTTCTCTTCAATTCAAATAAAATATTCTATTATTGTAGATTATATTCTTTAATATTTGTGTTTTTAATTTCATCTTCAATGTTTCTTTCAAATTATTCTTAACTTTATTATTTCTATTATTTCTTTTATTTCTTATTTCTTTTTGATGCTGAGGCATTACAGGAGATATCACAAAAATTATAAAAACAATCAATAACAAAAGAAAGAGAAATCCATCGGCAACGAAAAAAAGCAAATAAGAGAAAAATGAAGAGAAAGAATGATATAAAAGAAAAAAGTGAAATTAAGAAGTAGAAGAAGATGAAAAGAATAAAAGTAGAATGTTGAGATTATAAAATGAAAGAAGATAAAAATGAATATTTCAAAATGAGATAATAAATGATGAAAAGAATGATGAAATAAATGATGTATTTTTTATTATAGAAATTAGAAATATGCAATAAAAAAAGTTTTTAATTTATTGATGTAAATTATTTTATTCTTTTTTATTTTTATAATTTTTATTTATATGTATTATTTTTTCTCTTTTTTTCTTTTTAATATATTGATTATTTTATTTTATTATTTATTATTCTTTTATTTATTTTTCTATATTCTTTTATTTGTTAATTTTTATTATATTTATGAAATATTTCATTATTATAAAATAATTTTATTGTTTAATTATTTAAATGATTTATATTAAAATGAATTTATTTTATATTTTATTGTTTTCTTTTATCTTTATTTTATATTTTAATAATTTCTTTAATATTATCATTTT
>NW_001856069.1:0-4524 GCF_000209125.1 Entamoeba dispar SAW760
AGAGAAAAGAAATGATATAATAATAAATAAAATATATAAAAGAAATAATAAATAAAATCAATATAATAATAATAATATAAAGAGAAAATTGATATAAAATATAAAAATATAATAAAAATGAAAATAAGATAAAGAAATATATTAATATATAATAAATTATATATAAATAAAAATATATTCATATATAAAATAAAATATAAATAATAAGAATATCAAACTAATAAAATATGATAAATATAAAATATATAGATAATATGATGATATATATAATATAAGAATAAAAATAAATATAATAATAAAATATATAAATATATAAAAATAAAATACATAAATAACATAATAATAACATAATAATAAAAATATATACATACATTGAATCAAATATCATTTCTGAATCATTTATAATTCAGAACAATTTACCATAAAATGATATAAAATATAAAGAAATATAAATGAATATAGAATGTGTATTTAATTTAATTTTTATTTTTTTTTTATTTTTTTAGGAGTAAAATAATAAAAACTATTATTTTATTGATTCAAAATATTTTGCCCTCATAATTTCTATATCTTTCATTCCATGAGATGATTTGTTTTATTTTCAAATGTTCTTTATTTAATATCACCTGTGTTTCATATAACGATTTCAAATATTTTAAAGTAATATCGTTATTTGGGTATATTTCATTTTGTTTTTCTTCTTTATTTTAATTTTCTTATTAGAATCAAACATGATTTTATTTGTATTGATCCTGACATTTTCATTTTTATTAAATTTAATTCTTTCTTTAATCATTATCA
The DNA here is from genome assembly GCF_000209125.1 of Entamoeba dispar SAW760. Lineage (NCBI taxonomy): Eukaryota > Evosea > Mastigamoebida > Endamoebidae > Entamoeba > Entamoeba dispar. Next base: position 802 of record NW_001856069.1, read on the forward strand.
TCATATACTTTAGGTACTTGATTCTTTCTTGTGATTTAATTTTAATTTCATATATATCTTGTTCATTTAATCTCATGATGAATTTTATTCTGTACTATTCCATTGTTTAGATCTTCTAGTCTATTTATTTTCCTTAGGATTTCTTTTACTTCATCAAATTTATCTCATTTAAATTTATTTTGAGATAATAATACATACACTTTGAAATCATTTTCATATCTTCTTGCACTTCTTCTATTCGGGAACGGGAACCAAAAATAAGCGAAGAAATTATACATCTAAATAAAATGCTCAAATGAAAATGGTGTATTATATTTTTTGCATATTAGATTATTCTGTTTTCTATTATTTTCTCTTAAAATTATAAAATATAAAATAAAATAAAAAGTAGGTAAAATACAAATTCTATAACAATCAGTCGACATTTTGTAACTTCTTGTTGTATTGAGTATGTTGTATCTTCACATGTTGAGTATCTTCATTCATAAATCTGTTCTTTTTATATTATTCTTTATTTCATTTCATTTACCTTCAATTCTATTTTAATGTGAAAATATCATTATGAAATGTAATAAAGAAGAACATTATGTTAATTCAAATTTATAATGTTAGTTATGAATAACAATGATTATATAAATATGAATATCAATCGTATTGTTATTAATGCGTAAATATGTTACATTTTATTTATCACATTGATGAGATGTCATAATGATATGTTAATAGATGTTATTATTTATTTATTTAAATGATATAATTATTGATATGAAAATTAAATTATATCACATATGATTATCAATGATGAATGATGATAATATACAATGTAAATTATTTATATTATCATATCAAACAAGAGATAAATGATGAAATAAATAAAAAGATAATAAATAAGAAGTTTCAATGAAATGATGATATGATAATAACAAATTGAATAATTTAAACATCAAAACACTAACACAGAATAAAGAGTAACTATTTAATATTATTATAAATTAAACATTTATAATTAATAATAATGAATTTAATGTTCATCTTCAACATTCATTCATGATAATAACTCATTAATTTTATCATTAATCATTATATTTACTTTCTTATTATTTTCTTTATTCTTTCATTTATCATTTATCATTTATCATTTTGTATTTATTTTATTTTATTTCAATTTCATCAACAGATGTATTCATTTAATAGAGAGATCGAAGTAGAAAGATAGAACTAATAATGTACAAATATATTCTTCTCATATTTAATCACAAATATTTACATCTAATTGTATTTTCTACTATTTTTTACCTTTTAAACATTTAACAAGAATTAATTTGCAACATGATAATTCATTTCAATGATCTACCAATCATAAACACAATGTTTTAATCAATCCATGATGACATTCATTACATTTAGACCTCAATTATGAAATAATTAACAACATCACAAAACATTATAATAATATAATGATGAATACGAATGAAAGGCATAATTTCCTGACCCTTTTATTCTTTTCATCTTCTTCTAATTCCTATTTTCACTTTTTTCTTTTATATCATTCTTTCTCTTCATTTTTCTCTTATTTCCTTTTTTTCGTTGCCGATTGAAACAATAAAAGACAGTTCAATTACCAAACCATAGAAGAAAAAGAAAACAAGGTCAATAAAGAAAATATCGAAGATGTAAATTTTAACAAAGTGAAGAATAAGAAAACAATATCACTGACAAAAAAGAAACACCAAAGAAGTGGGATGAGTTGAATAATTATAGAAGAGAAGAAGTAGATTCTATCAAAGAAGAAAGCAGGAAGAAACTAAAACAAATACAAGAATGAGTAATTCAAATCAAGAGAGAAGAATTACTAAGAATGACATTAGAAGAAGTGGAGAAGATAAATTGGAGAGAATATCAATAAGAAGAAATAATGAAGAACAAATGAACAATCAGAACTAGAAGAAAATAAAAAGTTATTATTGTTATGATTAAATATAATAATATTAAAATGAAAATTAGACACTACAGAAATTAAAGAGATAATAGAAGAAAGAAGAATAAAGATAAATAAAGAAGAAGAATATAAGAAATGAATAAAAGAAGAAGATGAATATATGAAAGAAACAAGAAAAAGGTAATAAAAATAACAATAAATATAAAGAATAATTATACAACAAATCAATTCAATAAACTAAAATAAATAATGATAAACCATATGAGAGATGAAATAAATAATAATAAAATGAAGTATACAATAAAATAAATAAAAATAGATAAATAAAATAATATATATTAAATATTATTTCAATAAAAATATATGTAATGAAATAATTAAATATATGAATGAAGAATGAAAGTGTGAAAGTGAAAATATAGAAGATAACAAAAAAGAAATATATAAAATATCATACTGTATTGCCAAGTATCAATAAAATAAATTTATAAGATATCGAAATGATGAAATTAATAATCTAAGAAGAAGAACCAATAAATTAAAATAATTAATAAATAACAAGAAATACACTAGAAATAAAATAATAAATAGAAATAAATAATACAATGATGAATATATTAATAATAAAACAAGAAATTAAACAAATAGAATATTTAATTAATATAAAGAAGAAAAGAACAGACATTAATAAAGAAGATAGAAGAAAAAATAAGTAAAAATAAAATAATAATAATAATAATAAGAAATGAGAAGAAGAATAAATAAAAAAGAAATGAAGAAATAGAATATCCAAGTGATGATGATACAATTAAATTGTGGAAATTGATATATGAAATGGAGAAATAGATACTAATAATAAATATAATAGAAGAATCATAGAAGAATGAGGAAAGAAGCTTAATAACAAGAGAAATAAAATATCAATAGATGAAATAGAATATACACTAAAAAGAATGCATGGAAATCACATTGTATTGATTGAATACAATGATATTATTGGAAGCATCTAACTGAGTACAGAGATAAACTAATAGAAATATTCTAATCATTGTTAGATTACCTACAATATCTTCATGCAGATAGTAGTGGAAAGAAATCATTAATTTACAATTGTGGTAATTCTAAATCACCAGAAACTATAAACAAATAAGTTGTTTTAATATAATAATGAAAGTATTTACATTATTCATTAAAAGTAAAATCACACACTAACTACAAATAAATGATGATGAATACAAAATAGATAAAAGTCACGTAGAGTATAAAGAAAGGTGATTATCAGCAAAAGAATGGATCATTAAAAGTTATCTAAGAATTCAAGAAATGGAATATAAAAAAGAAAAGATTCAATAAGATATTCTATGATATAAAGAATACATATGATTGTGTGAATCATCAATGGATAATATATTTATTAAAATATTTTAATATTAATAATACAATATTCCATTTAATTGAATGTATATGCAATGGATAGTGTATTAAGATGGGATATATACAATAATAATAATAATAATTTAGAGTATATTAAATTAAAATGTTGGATATTATAATATGATTCTCTCAATTGTTATTTATTATCTAACAAAATATCATATTAGATAATTAAATGATAATGATATTAATTCAATCAAACTATTTCACAGTTTATACATTGATGATTTAAAAAATCATGAGTGATTCGAATAAAGTATTGAAGTATCCAATCAAAATATTATTAATGTAATTAAATGAATATTGATTGAAACAAATATTAAGAAATGTTGAATAACTAAAAAAATAAA
>NW_001856068.1:0-2101 GCF_000209125.1 Entamoeba dispar SAW760
TTCTCTTTCTTATTTTCTTCTTTTATTTTATCTTTTCTTTTTGTTGTTCTTTCTTATTATATTCTTTTTCTTTATTTATTTATTTATTTCTTTACTTTCTTATTCTATTATTTCTTCTTTATTTTCTTCTTTTTCTATTTCTTATCCTCTTTTTATCTTTTTATTTCTTTATTTTCTCTTCTTATTTTATTTTATTATTCTTTATTTCTTATTATATTTCTTTTTGTATAATTATTTTGATTATTGTTCTTCTTGTAATGTTAATGTTTATATCTTCTATATGTTATTGTTAGTATTTATTGTTTCTATCATTCTACTTTGATTTATTTTCAATGTTATTATAATAATGATTTGTTTCTTTTAAATTAAATCTTCAATGTTATTTATTATCTCCTCTACTACAACATTCTTTATTCTTTTTATTTCTATTTGTTTCATGTATTTATTATTTTTATTTAAGAATGTATTTCCAATGAGTATCAATGTATCAATGTATTAAATAATGATAAATAATAAAAAGAATGAAATAAATAAATTAATAACATAAATCAAAATGAATATAAACAAATAAGAAATATATAATATAAAAGAAAGAGAACAACAAATGAAAATATAATGAAAAGGAAAAATGAAATAAGTTATAGTAATAAGAAATAAGAAAAGAATAAAATATAAAGAATAAAACAATAAGAAAGTAATTAAATAATAAATGTAGAAAATAGAAAATATAATAAAACATAATATAGAAAAAATAAAAGAAGAAAAGAAAATATGAAATAATGAAATAAAAAGATAAAGAAGAAATTAAGAAATAAATTAATAAAAAATAGTTAGTTAATTGGTAATAATTTTATTTTATATTGTTCATTATTCAGGTGAAATTAATAATCCTTTTGCTTTAAGATTCTTTGACTATTAATTATTAGTTTATTCTTTGTCTTTTAATTGTTGAATTATGACAATTTCTTTTCTTTATTTATTGTAATTTATTCTATTTCATATGTCTCTTATTTAAATGTTCATCATTTAGTTTTCTTATTTTTAATGCTTATTTTATTTTCTTCTTCTTTATTTTCTTATTTTAATATCTTTATATCTTTATTAATTGTAATATGTTTAATTTTTATTTTATCATCAATCATATTAATTAATTACTTTTTATTTGTTAATATGTATATTATCATTCATACATGTATATCATATCAATTAATTCATGGTATTCTAATCTTTATAATTATTTATACTTTTATTTTATTTGATATTCAATATTCATAATTAATAATCACTGATATTCTTGTAATAATGAGTATGATCTTTTATAATCAATGGTAATGTTATAACTAAACATCAATTGTGTGAATTCAAAACATGAATAAATTATGAATGCACATGGTATGTGTAATGTGTATCTAATCTGAAAAAAAAAGGAATCAATTATGAATTACCTGTATTTAGGTCTTCATCATGTTGAGAAGTAAGCAAAACCAGTTTCTTCAACATGCTTCATTTCATATGAAATAATGTCTTTTTCAAACACCCTCGATTTAAATGGTTCCTCATTTAATTTGCTGCTTGATTTATACTTTGAATTAAATGAATATTAAAACTCTTCATTGTTTATGTGTTATTATTAGAAGAATATATCCATAATCACTATGAGACTATGGCCTATCTTCTTTATCATCGACACCAATTAAAGAACCCTTTTTCTTGATAACACACTATGTACTCAACCCAAATCTATCGTTGATAAATATGTTGCGTCCTAATTAATAATAAGTGTATCTAATCTGAAATATAAAGATAAAAAAGAAAAATAAAATAAGAATAAAATAAGAAATAAGAAAATAAAAAATAGAAAAATAAAAAAATAAAAAAAAATAAGAAATAAGAAATAATAGATATATCCACAATTTGATTTTATGAATATTGAGAAGTGATTGTTTCAGTGTTTCAATATGGTCTACTTCTACAATAGAACTCATTTCTAACATATGAGAATTAGAATGTTCCTCTTCTAATGTGTTGCCAGTGTTAAATATGTAAAATATTAAGTCTTTCATGTTTTTTATAATGATTGTTCGTAGTATTTTGTTGAAGT
>NW_001856068.1:2201-6153 GCF_000209125.1 Entamoeba dispar SAW760
AGTGTTTTATCTTCTTACTGATTCATTATGTATCAACCCATTGATTGTTAATATTACAGGTATTATTTCTACATAAGTTAATTCTCTACTTTGTCTTAACTTCTCTTGGAATTCTTTGTATTTATTTATTTTGTAAATATAATTTAATTCTATATTTCTATCTTGACATATATCAACATCATTAATACATCATTTTTATCATTGATGATTTGATAATAAATATATATCTGGTATTCTAACATTAAACGAATGGTCACTAACCAATAAATCTTTATTGTAAGTTATAACCATTTCATTAATATTAATACACTTATGATGTGTATTAAAATCTATTTCATCAAATTCATTAAAATATGTAATTAATATATATTTATATATTTGTTTACATACATAATCGTGTTTTGATATTTGATTATTCTTCATTACATTATAACAATATATTATTAATAGATGCAATTGTGTTAGGACAATGTTTACAATATTTTAAAGCATCACAATTGAGTATTTTAGATTTAATATTTCCTGTCATAGTTACTCCTTCTTGTATCTTTACTACTTGGAGGAATATATTTCTTTTTATATTTAATGACCTCCATGTGGTTACTGATAATTTATTATTATTAAATATACAATTTACATTTCTTATATATTCACTTCATTTCTTTCCATTCATTTAAATATCTTTCATTTAATTTATTTGTTACAAATTCAAATACTTTGTTTACATCATGTTTTATTTCATTTAATTGTATTATATTAATTAATTCATTGAAATTAATATTCTTACAAAATGCTCTCTTCATTCTTTTAATTATTCAATTTGGATTCTCTTTTACTACTTCTATCATTTCTAATATTTCTGTATTTGATATTTATATTTTAAATATATTCTTAATATTTCATTACAACATTCATCTCGTGCTGACATTAATCCCATTCATAATTCATTTATTGTAACATATAATCTACTTTTATTGATGTTTCTACTGTATAGTTGGAGTTGTATCAATGACTTTCTTATTTGTTTATCTATATTCTCAAACTTACCAAGTTTCCATTTGATAATACAGAATCAATATCTTAATTTTGAGATTATATCGCTATTAATCTTTCTAATTGTATTGATGCTGCTATATTTCATAATATTTAATGATGATAGAATAGAAGATACATCATTTAATAATCATGTATAATATTTATTAATATTTATTTTATCTCTTATTTCAATACCAAGATATTTATAATGATTAACATTAGTTACTCTTGGTAATTCAGCTAATTCTCCATTTATCTGACTATTGATATTATTCATTATCCCACTCTTTTCTACATTTATTTTTAATCATATTCTATTAAATATTTCATTTGTTAATTTGTGTGTTTTTTCCATTTCTTCGAGGCTATTAGTTATTATCTTTAAATCGTCCATATATAATATGTGGTTTAACTGGACTTGTTTTTCTTCTCCATTCATTTTAATAGATAAAATATTAATTTGTTTATCTAATTATTTAGATAATATAACAATAAGTAATACAAACAATAATTTAGATAAACTATCACCTTGTATTATTCATCTTTCTACATTAATTATACCAACATTTTGTTGATTATAATATAATTGGAGTTGTGTAATATTTAATATATATAATATACTTTTAATTACAACTAATGGGATGTTAAAATAAATTAAACATTGTTTAACAAATTGATGATTAATACTATCATATGCTTTAGAGACATCATAATATGTTTCTACCCACTTCCATTTAGCCTTAATTAATAACTGTTGGATTATAGTATTGTATAATAATCATTCTTTTGAGCATATGTATATTTTTTACATCAAATTTGGTTTTGTGATAATTGTTTTGCAATTTGATTTAATATCAGTTGGCTTTCTATCTTCATCTTTAATAAAGATGTATATACTTTTAACAGACAGTTTAAACAAGTTATTTGTCTGTAATTTTGTTTATCTAATTTATTTCATTTCTTATATATTAATATTGTTATTCAATTGATAAATTGAATATAGATATCATTATGATTATACAACAATTCATTAAATAATTTTAATAAGAAATTCTTTGGTTGTTCTAATTATTTAATCAAGAAGCATTGTATTTTATAAATTCCAGGTGCTTTCCAATTATCATTGAATTTTATTGCATGATTTAATTCATCTAGATTGATTTTATATATATATATATTCTATTATTAATTCTATTTTCAATTAATATATCATATAAATTAATATTTATGAAATCTATATTAGTGTTATTTTCATAGATTCATTTCCAGAAATTAATTGTAGTAATATTATCTGGATATTCATCTTCTTTATACTTATTTAGAAGTTGTCTCTTTCATTATTTTATCATTTTATAATTCCATCTAATTCTTTTCCAATTATTCTTTCTTACTTCTATTTCTATTCTTTTCATTCTTTGGAGGTATTTGTAATAGTTTATTTGCTCCTTTGTTTTTATTTTAATATGATATATATCATATTTTTTAATATGTAATATTATTTTTAATTTCATATATTGATTATTATGGAACAAGTCTCTTAATCTACATATTTTTGATTGTAGTATTCTTTCGATACTTCTCCTTCCACTTCTTTCTTGATTCTTATTAATAATGATGTTAATAGTGGAGGTTATAGTTTTAATATAATGGTAGTAATCATCTAATGTGTTGATTAATATTTCATTTGTATTAATGATATTAATTATTTGATGTATTTTGTTCTTATTGTAATAATAATTAATAAATTATACATCTTCTTGTTATTTCATTTCTTCTTCTTTAAATATTCTTATTACCTCCTCTTCTTGTATTTCTTCTTTCTTATTTATTTTATTAATTCTTTTAATTCAATATCTTTCCATTGGTGTGTTATTATTTCTTCTTCCATTCTTCTATTGACTTCCCTTTTAATTTCATTCTTTATTTTAAATGTTTTCTTTATTATTTCTTTATATTTATTAATATCTTCTATTTTAATATCAATTTCATGTATTAATCTTTTTATTTCTTCTTCTTTAAGATGACCTCTTAATTTTCTTTCTAATAACTTCAGTGCAAAACATTTATAGAGTGTTAGAATTTATTCTTCTCTATTTGTTTGCTTCAATTGTTTTTTGAATGTCATGATCAGATGTGGTGATCTTCTTATGCTGATTTCCCATCTCTTCGATTGAATTCTGCGTTAACTTTCTTTTTTTTGGAAGATCATCTTTATTTGATGATATTTCATCAGCTACTACAACGTTGGGGGTGATATCATTCATAATTTGTGTTTCAGATGAGTCGGATATAATGTGATTTATCTCATCTTTCTTCTTTTCTTCTTGTGTAATTTTATTTTGTAATTTAAATAATTTATCTTTCATGAAGTATACTTGTTGTGATAAATTGCTTACCTCAGACATTTTCCTTTCTGATTCAGCATGGAATTCGATTAATTTTCTATCAATTTCTTGTTTTTTAGTGTTTATCTCCTTCTCATGTTTCTTCTTTAATGACATAATGTCATTTGATAATTTATTAATGGTCTGGTCCTTCTTTTGTATTTCTTTTTTCATTTCTTCTTTCTCTTTAATAGCCTCCTCTATTCTTTTCTTTAATTCTTCTATTCTTTTATCTTTTTCATTGTTCTTTTCTTCTTCTTCTTTTAATTTCATATTTTCTTTTTCATTAAACATCTTCTTCTCTTTAGTAAATTCATTTTCATCATTATTTTCAATGTTGTATATTTCTTATTTAAGTATTTATCATTTATTTCATTTTGATTTAGTTTGTCATCTTCTTCAAGTGTCATACTGATCGTTTCTTCTTCCATTCTAATCATTTTTATGTTTCTCTTACAAGTAAATACCATCTTCTCATTATTGTTGATTATATTCTTTAATCTTAGTGTTCTTAATTTATTCTATTTCTTGTG
>NW_001856068.1:6253-8941 GCF_000209125.1 Entamoeba dispar SAW760
TTCTTCAAATAATCTTTTCAAATATTCTTGATTGTATTTCTATCATTTCTTTTATTTCTTTTATTTATTATTTGTTGATGTCTTTTATTATGGTATTGTTTATATCTATGTTGTGTTTTATTATATTATTTATTTGTTTTATAATATTGATTGTTTGTATTTGAATTAATGATAAAATACTTATGATGATGAAAATGATTGAAGTGATGAGTGAACTGATTCATACCATTATTATTATAACTGTTATGATAATTGTTATGGTGATAGATATTATTATGGTAATGATTATTATGATGATTAATGTATTTCTGTCCATACAGATAATACGTGTTTTCACTCATTGTTCTATCATTTATATTTCGTGGATGATATGGATTTCTCCTTCTTTTGTTATTGATTGTTTTATAATTTTTGTGGTGTGTCCTGTAATGCTTTAGTAACTCGAGAAATAAGAAAAGAAATAAAGAAAGAATAATAAAAAGTAGATAATTAAGTATTAATAGAAATATCTTCTATTGTTCCTTGCTCAGCAGAGATTAACTAATCCATTTGCTTTAAAAGTATTTGTTCATCAAATATTGGCTTGTTCTTTGCTTCTAGTTGTTGAAATGTGAGATTTTCCTTTTCTTGTTTTGATGTTGAATAGAGTATTTAAAACATCCCTTACTTAAATATTCATTATTTAATTTCTTTTTAATTTTGATGGGTTTGAATTTCTTCTTTATTTTCTTATTTTAAGGAGAACATATAATTACTACTGTATTACTATGAGTTAATATTCTTTTTAGAATCAACCACTAAACCCTTTTTCTTTATTAATCTTATATTATCAATTATACTTGTATCATAACAAGTAATAATAACATCTTTATAAATACCCATTCTTTTATTATCAATGATATCACATCATTGTACTTAATAAACACTACTATTCTTGCAGTATTGATTAAGACGTTTTTCTAACTAAATACAACATTATAATCAGTCCATAACTGGTGTATTTGAATGATGGAAATATTTTAGGATTCTGTGTGGTGTCTCTGACGTGCTACCTTCGAATTCATAAAAGAAATAAAAGAAAAAATAAAATAAAGATAATAAATAAATAAGAAAATGAAACAAAAACAACTTATACTAACACTTGAGGATGTCCATTAGTAATATCAATTATTTCAATTAGTCTTCAGTGTTTACCCATATTTGTTATTTTATATTCTTATTAAAACTATTTTATGTTTTAATATTAAAAGAATATTAATTCATGTTTATGAACATAAATGTCCTAATAAATTATTCTGGTGATTATAGTAGTATTTATATATTTATAGAAGTATTTTTTCTTGTTCATTTTAATTATTAGAGATAGAATGAAGGAATTTCAAGTGAGTAAAATGAAATAAATATTTTTTGTTTTACTCTTTCTTATTTTTTTATTTTTCTTTTTATTTCTTATTTTATTGATTTTATTTTTATTTGATAAATTACATGTTTCATACAAATTTATTAACTATCATTAATAAAAGAATAACAAGTCAATATCAAATATCAAATATAAGTGATAGAAGAATGAGTGAAAATAAATATTATTTGTATTGATAGAAATACTTTATCATATTAAATATTACATTAATAATAACATTATCATCATATTAATTATCTTATCAATTATTTTATTAATGGTATGAATCATTTCTTTCTTTACTTCTTTTTCATTATCATATCTATTTGATTATTAATAAAATAGAAACAAATAAATCACATAATAAAACATAATGAAGATATAAACAATATCATAATAAAAGACATCAACAAATAAGAAATAAAAGAAATAAAAGAAATAAAAGAAATGATAGAAATATAAAATCAAGAATATTTGAAAAGACTATTTGAAGAAGAAATTAAAATATTTACACTACTTGAAGTAGTTGAATTTATTTATCACATTGTATAATGAATATAATCAACATTAATGAGAAGATGGTATTTACTTGTAAGAGAAAAAATAAAAATGAATAGAAATGAGTGATTATCAGTATGTTGATAGAAGATGATGATGATAATCAAATAAATCAAAATGAAATAATTGATAAATATTGAAGAGAAGAAGAAGCTAATAGAAAATGAGAAGAAATTAAAATATAATAACATGATAAAAAAGAGAATAAAAGATGAAGAAAAAGATAAAAGAATAAAAGAATTAAAAGAATAGAAGAGAATAATAAAGAGAAAGAAGAAATGAAATAAAAATAAATGAACAAACAATTAATAAATTATCATTTCTTATTATATTATTAATGATGATAAATGAGAATGAGTTAATCATTCAAAAATAAGAGAATGATACTTTATTATTTCAATTCATTGTTGAATCAAAAATGAATCTGAAGTAATTAATTTATTATATCATTTATATTTCTTGTTTCTTAATTTATTTAATTTAAATTTATACAACAAAGAAGAGATAAATCACATTATATCTGTTTCATCTGAAACATAATTAGTGAATAAATTCAATTTGTAGTAACTGTTGAAATATCATCATTTCAAGATGATTTCTAAAATTAAAATATACTATTATTCTCACTTTATTTTTATTGAAGAGATGTGATTTGAACATAAGAATTTCATATCATATGAATGAGATCATCTTAAAATAAATGAAATAATGAGAAAAGAGAAGAATAAATT
>NW_001856067.1:0-2453 GCF_000209125.1 Entamoeba dispar SAW760
ATGTCTCACATTTATCTATGGTCGTCATAAAGTAATAATATATATTCATTAAATTTATTGTTTTATATGTTAATATTTCCTTTTTAAATTTTCTAATTATTCATTTATCTTTTTATTTTGTTTTTGAATACAATTTGTTAACCACTTAATAATTAATTTATGCTTATTTATTATATTTTCATTTATGTTTATCTATTTATTTTTATTCTTTTCCTATCTTTTTCTTCCTTTTATTATTCTAAATTTATTCTATCTTTTGACTTTATGTTCTATTCTATTATTTCTTTCCTAATTTATCTTTATTTTAATATTATCATATATCTTTCAATATAACTTTATAATTGGAGTGTTGTTAAACTAATTTATATTTATAATGTTTATTGTTAAGTTGTTGATTAATACTTTTGAATGTTTATTTTGAATTTCTTCTTCTTTATTTTTATTTGATTATTTTCTTTTCTTGTTTATATTTTATTCTTATTGTGTTTATCCTATTATTTCTTTATTTTCTTATTAAAATTATTTATTTATTTCTTATTTGATATTTATTATAGATGTTATTTTATTTATGTTTATTATTTCTTAAATATCTGTATCTCTTATTTTCTTATTTTTATCTTTTATTCTTATTTTTCTTTTTCTATATTTTTCTCTTTCTAATTTTTTGTTATTTTATTATTTCCAGTTTTATTATTTCTTTATTATTCTTATTTATTTTCAATTAGTCTTTATTGTTTTTGTATCCTTGTTATTTCTTCTTTCTATTTAATCCTTTCTGTTTTATTCTTATTTCTTATCCTTTCTTTTATCTTTATCTATTCTTCTTTCTTTTATTTTTCTACTTTCTTATTCTCTTCCTTTTTACTTCTTTTCTTTCCTTTTATTCTCTATCTTACAACTACTTTATTTTCTTCTTTCTGACTTATTTACTTCTCTTTATTATTATTTCCTTTTTCTACTTATATTTGTTATTTCTTCTTCTTTTTATTTTTTCTTCATTTTTCTTCTTTCTCTTCTAATTTTTTTTATTCTTTTTCTTTATTTCTCTCCTTTTCTTTCTTTATCTTTTTTATCTTTTTACCTTTATTCTTTTCTCTCCTTTTTATTCTTTTTTTATTCTACTTCTTTTTTATCTTCTATTTCTTTTCTCTCTCCCTTATTTTCTTATATTTATTCTTTCTTATGATTTACTATTTTATAATTCTACCTGTTATTTCAATGTTTCTCTTATTTATTCTCTGTTTTTAATTCTTTAATTTTCTCTTTGTTAATAAAATTTATTTTATTAATTTTATAGTATTTCTATTCTCTTTACTATATTCTTTATTTATTTTATTCTTTATCTTATTCCCTATCTTTCTTATTCTATCTTCCTTTTATATTTCTTTATGTTTTAATACTATAACCTATATTATTTAATTTATTAATTAATGCTCATGCCTCTTATATTAAAATATTCTAATGTTCATGGTGGTATTTATACTTCTATCTCTTGTTTATTTCTTTCTTTACAATTTGATGGATGTAATTCTTATTTGAATAAAATGAAATAGAAATTTCTTGTTCTTTTGATTTTTCTTATTTTTATTTTTCTTCTTATTTTTTATTGTTGATTTCTTTTCTTATCTTTTATAATGAATTAATAGATGAATTAATGAAATAAAAAATAAGGAATAAAAATAAGAAATAAATCGAGGTTGAAAAGAAAAAAAGAAAAAAAGAATAAGAAGAAGTAAAGTAAAATAAAGAAGGAAAAGAAAACTGAATAAAAACTAATTGAACATTTAAATTAATGAAATAAAAGAAGAACAATAAATAAGAAAGTAAACAAAAGAAAATAGGAGAATAATAATAAGAAATAAGAATAAGAAATTGATAAAAGAAGAAGAAAATGAGAGAAAAGAATATAAGAAATAAGATGAAGATTAAATCAGTAAGAATTAACTCTTACCAATATGTTAAAATGATTCATTAATGTTATTATTTATTATTGACTTTTGATTTATACTTAAAAATTATTATAAATTAATGAAAAAGTCGAATGTTTTTTCTATTTCTCTTCTCTCACTTGATTTTACTTCTTTCACTCTTTATTATTTAATTTCTTTATGATTTACTTTTATATTTCTACACCTCATATCATTTATTTTATTATATATTTCATTATGTATTTTACCATTATTTCATATTCAATTTTACATTGTTCTTTTTTACATTCATTCCAACTCATTAATGAATAATCAAATTATAACTATTAATGAAAATACTTTTAATCCTTTTATTTTATTAATTTAACTTCTTTTGAAATAATGAAATTTATACATTTCAAATTTAATTATCATTTTATCATTTACTATTATCATATCAAATACTCTTCATAAGAATAAAAAATAATAAAAACTAGTTAATTAAGTGTGAATAATTTTATTTTATATTGTTCAGTGGGGGATTAA